>NW_009646761.1:792666-824859 GCF_000708025.1 Charadrius vociferus | reverse complement strand
CCCAGTAGTGTTTATGCTACATGTAACATTACCCTTTGCTGGTGTCCGCACTGGCAGGCTAAAATTAGACTTCCTAAATGTCAGTACAGCAGTTTGCTACTCCCTTACTTTAACAAGAGCGTGCTACTTTAATTTGTTGTGAATTTCTTTGTCTATGTTACTCTAAACAGCAAATAAGCAAAATCTTACTCAGATGCTTAAGTACATATTTAAAGGATGCACGCATAATGATGCATATTTTGTTTATTCAAGTTTCAATCTGCCACTGATCAAAATAATAGTAAGAATACAAAGTGGCAAATGGATTAAAGCTGATGATTCTGAAAGCAGCTTTTGTACTACTAATAATAGCAATAATGGTAGTTTCTGGTTACTGAAGTACTTTGCATTGCTTTAAACAAATTTGATCGTATGTGCCTGAGAAGTATTGATTTTTTTTCTTTAAATCTTGGCAGAAATAATGCATAAATGTTGATTTGCAAAGATATAATATTAACTTCTAAAGCATATGTGCACATTTCTATAACTTTTAAGCCATTTTTGATGAACAGCATTCTTTAAAAGAAGTAAAACTATTCTTATCCATTCACATCCCTCACGTGCAATTTGTGATGGAGCAGGGCATGATAAAATGTATACAAAAATGATGGAGAGTTTTATCTCAAAGTCTTCTATATGTGTAAGAGTTGATCTGTATGTCCCAGCGTGCAGTCTGATGTGGCAGGGGCATGAGAGGCAAGAAAAGGTATGGATCTGTAACATCCCCACATTTCCCTGTGTGTGCGAGGCATGTCTATGACCCTGTTTATGTAGTATGGTAACAACCACGCAACGGTGCATTTTATATCTCATTCAGCCACTGGCTGTTTACATCTTACAATTGTGCTTCTTTCTGGTCCTATAAAAGCTTTGGAAGACTAGTTCTGTCTCGCCTGGGTTTCTTTTCTGGTTTCCTAAAAAAAACCCAGTATCTCAGCCCATTTTTTCCTACTCTAGCCGGACTCCATCTTGCTCGTGTGCTGCCCCTGTCCAGGAGAGAGCAATCCCTCTGCCCTCACCCTCGTGAGTGCTTACACACAGTTTCGCTGAAAACACTATCTTGCCTACTCTGGCTTAACAACAAACAGAAAACAAACCTCTTCATTTACTGCTTTACACACAGAGCAAAACAGAAAACACGTTGCGTAGCAAACTTTTAGTTAGTCCCCGTCCCTGAGAAATCCTGTTCCTGACATAGACCCTGTTTGTTTTTGCGCTCTGGTAGATGGCTTCCAAATCCAAAGCTTTCCATAAAACGGACATTCTGAAACAGCACACCTTTGATCTTTAAAGTTAAAATATTAGCCTGTGATACAGCAAGTATATACACATGCACCTTATTCCCAGCATATGAATATTTGGATAGTATTCATGGACACGGTTCTTTGCAATATAATTTCCTTAGATACTAAAAAGAGTACTGATAACTGTCACAGACCTTGCTATCTTTCCTCCTCTTCCCATCCAGCAAGCAGGACGCTTATTTTTGCATGGAAATTAGAGCTGGAAGACAGCTTAGTCCATCTCCCTGCTAACAGTCGTTTGTTACTGATAGCGTATTTACTGGAACTTTGTCCAGTATACTTATCGCATATTACCAACCACAGAGTAGAGCTTACTGTCTGTCTTGGAACACATATCATCCTTACAAAGTTGCTTCTGATACTCTGCCTACAATATCCTTTACTTATATTCATCACAATGCTTTAATCATAATCTCTTGCACCAGCCAAAATAATCTTTTTCTCCTCAGGCTCACATCTCGCAATACACACAGCTCTCCATATGTTCCAGTTAAATTACAGTTCCTTACCTTCTACTTTGAAGATAGTAAGGTGAGGTCTGCAGTGAAAAGCACCCAGCGCGTTGCCGGCACAGTTCATCCAAAGACCCTGGAAAACCCAGGTTGCAGTGATAACAGATGATGCTCGACTGGTGACTTTCCACTCATTCGATGCAGTAGCAGCAATAGCAGCTCCCAGCCCACAGAAGCAAAATATGAAAGCTATAATCTGTATTCCTAGCATGTTCCTCTCTAACCCAGGGACTTAGTAATGCCACTGTGCGGAGAGAAAAGTACTTCAGTCATGTGAGTAAGCAAAAAGGCATAACATAAGCAAATTATACTTGAACAAGTTCAGTAACACTTGCTACAGAAAGTTAATGTAGCTGAAAGAAATTGCCATGCTTGAGTGATTTAAGAAAGGCCTTAGGCATTACAAATGTTTAGAAAGAAAGACAAGGTACAACTTTATGGGAGCTAGTTGCTAGTACTTACGTACTAATTTCTAATTGTAAAAATTAATGGAAATGTTTTAATATTTTTTTCAATTAAGGTATTCCAGTTAATGCTTAATTTTTAGTTAATTGGAAACTTACAACCATTGCATCTAGCAAAATAAGTTCAGAGTCCAAACTGTACAGCGCTATTTAACAGATTACCATAACATTTTAGAAGGATCACACAGCACTTGAAAAATAAATTCTTAAATGGCTGTGAAATTAATTCGGCCATAACTAGCCGCCATACAAGCAGCTCTAAAACAGTAGCATCTTGGAGGCAGTGTCTGCGGATGCACTTGTAGAATAGCAAATCTGGAGCAACAACAGAAACTGCAAGCGGTCCCTGGGCAGTGATGCAGCTGCAGTAGTCAGAAGAATGAACCTTGTGTAGCCCCCACCGAGACTCCTTTTTTGGTCAGTCTGGAAAATTTACTGCTTTTTACGGTATGTCTGCTCCGCACGATGAACATAGCGCAGAAACATCTGTCCCACCAGTGACTGAGGTCCTGTGACCTCATGCCATGAAAAATCCTCAAAGAATATCACTGATTTAAGAAAATGTCATCTTTAAAGTAGTAGGCACTGACAGCACCCCACTGAAATAGCTATTCTACTTCCAGATCCTGAATGTACTATCACTACTGGTATGGGACCTACACACAGTTTTACAGATACGTGTGGCTTTCACTCTTTTAAGATGCCAGTTTCCAGCTTTATTCATGCCTCTTCTCATTCTCTGGTCCTTTTTACCTTCTCTCTGAATAAGGAGCGTGTGTCTCTTCTCTTTGGTGTTACTGTATGCTGTTTGGTGAATGAGATCACCCTGGATATTGCGCATACACTGTCATTTTCTACAATGAGAGTAATCTATTTTTTTTTCCCTTGGGTGCTTCCAGTGTTGCTTCTCCCTGTTACAACTGTGATAAATACCACTCTGAACTTCGGCACCAGAGTTTTTCTGTTGACTTTTCAGAGCTGATGGAAGGTTAATCAAGGATGTTAAATATCATTGACATTCCATGTAAAGAGCAGGAGGAGTTTTACTGAGACTCTCCTGGTGAACCACCACCTGATACTTCCATTTTAACCAGCCTTTGGCTGAGCGCTGAGAAGTAGGACCCAGAAGTATGATTATACAGACCAGAGAATTACACTACAAGAAGGAATTTCTTTTCAGAGTAATTAGTAGGCTCACATCCCACACATCAAGGGCAAATAGAAAGCTTTTTATTAACACAGCCAGCTTGAGAGACACAGAGAGCGGATTTGCTACAGAGCAACAATATAGCAGGTTGTTTTAATGATAAGGACAATATTACACAGACAGGAAGCAATTTCTCCTTGCTGTCTAATAATACAGTAACATATTTTTCTTACGCCAAGGGTCAACCTTCATATAATCCTTCACATATTTTTTCACTAAATTTGAAAGGGTATAGAGGAGAATACAGAAATAGGTCCATCTTTGAACCAGATTCCTGAGAACTAATATTATTTTTTTGTTCTACTTGTGCCATGCAAAACGCTGGGGTTTGGGGGTTTTCTTTTTTGTTTGTTTATCAAAGGCTGTTTTAGTTCACAGAGGAGACTAAAAAGAGATGTCATTAGGTACCTTTCTTTTTTTTAAACCAGCCCAGTGACAGTGATGTGGGCTGAGTGCTCAGAGAAGCTCGAAGACATGTTTTACATCTGATGCTAAATTCAAGCCTTGTTCTGGACTTGCCCTGAGTGCTCTCCTCACTGATCCGGAGAAAAAAAAACCCAGAAGCTTATTTTGGCTGGAAAAGCAAAGGTGTCTGGATGCAAACACTGTCCCATCCCTCTCTGCTCTGCCTTTTGCTGTGCATAGCAGTGTGCCTTACCAACATGGTCTCCGAGGAGCTGCCCAGGCTCAGCAGGACAGGGTTGCCTCGTTGCTTCTTAGTGACATGGGCCAAAGGCAGTGGTGCCTCCTCAGTAAGACCTCGCTCGCTCTTTTGAACCAGTACCATGCTGGGAAGAGAAACTGCAACGCAGACTCCTAAGTCATTTTTCCTTCTTACTCTTAGATGTTGGTATACAAAGGTCCCATCCAGTGCACATTCACTCATGACTGTCATGCTCATGGGACACTGAACGCCACTTACTTTAGTGGAAAGTGCCTGCAGGCACCACTTGAACTGTAGACTACTCTTAGGGCTTAAGGAGGACTTCTTGGTTTCTCGGCCTTTATCCTGATTCTAGTCTAGTGCACGACTTTGTGGAATTCATGGTTACAAGCACTTCACCCTGCATTGTTTCTAGGCAGTTAAGTGTGTGAGTGATGAATAAATTAAACAGATACTTAAGTGATAAGAAAGAAGTAAGCAGTCCTGTTTACAACCCTCATTTCTTCTATAAACTGTCAGGAAGTAAGTTAATCAGTCATTTAAGAAGTTCAAGGCAAAGTTGAAAGTTAACCTGTTAATGGTGTTTTCCATTATATCAAAACTTCTTTTCTCTGTTACTGAGCAGACAAAAGTTGGGAAACATCTGGGAACTTAAGGAGTGTTTAAATACAAAGTTGGAAAAGGGAAAACATTGCTACAGGCCATTGTGGAACCATTTCCCCGAAAACTCCACAAATATACTAGCTGATCACGTGACTCTGTTTAATTGAACACTGTGTCAGTAACATGTAATATATCTATTACTACTGATGTTGTCTTTTTAAATCAGTTCAATGCCAGTTTTTAAGCACAGCTGACACCTTCGCAGCAGGGCAAGAATGTTTATACAGTCAAGCTGTAACCTCCAGTTTGCCATTTCTACTTCAGCCTATGTCAATTGTTGTAACCTCTTCCGAGCTGGAGCTGTTTTGGAGGCTGGTATGTTGGCTAACATAGATCTGACTACTGACAGTATGTTTCCCTCATGGAGACATACACGCTTACCTAAACTGAATTAGTTGTGGGGAAATCTATGGTAAAATTTAAAAAACAAAAAAAGGACTAAATCAATCCAGGTGTTAACTCGATAAACAAAAGGAGACCTCTGCAAAGGAGGTAGCTAAGCTAACATGGAGAGAGTGTGACTAGTTATTTATCTAAATAACTAGTAATGCCAAAGATATCCCTCTGCAGAGTGGGTGGGTGATGCAAATTGATCCTGAGCACTGTGGAGGAAATTATGAGAGGCCTAAACAACCACGAAGAAGTTGGCCAAGCAGTAAAACTAGAAGTTACAGAGACTGAATAAGTATCTCAAGACTTCTGGAAAAGCTGAAAAAGTAAAAGCATTGTGTAAAGTGGTGAAGAAATCAAAGAGCCTGGAGACATCACTGCTCAACACAGTCAAGGGCTAAGCTGTGTGGCAGTACGGCTGGGCCAGTAACGCAAACACAAAATGAGTTCCTGAGAACTGGCAGTGAAGTCTGAGATGGTGTTGCAAGTAGGAAGGGTGTATTCCAGTTGGGTGCCAAATCCTGCTGTCTCTTCCAGATGCATGCACCCTAGAAATTCTGGGTAAACAGGGTAGCAGGGAAAGACTGAAGAAGCACCACCTGGAGAGAAATTTCAAGCAGCAATGAAATCACTGGAAATGGGAAAGTTGAGGGAAAAGATAATTTCACAGTTTGCTATAGCAATCAAAAGGACAATATCACATTGTAGTGGTTTGAAGCAGTCGCAGTTTGAGATGTTTGCTGCTGGCTTTGTTACTCACAAAGTGCTGGGTGACACGCACAGTTAGAGCAGGTAGTCTCAGAGTCTTGTGCTCATTCCAAATTTGGTGCTTTTTATTGAGCGCTGCAGTCACAATACAATAATATATTAGTGTTACATACTATAGTATAATCCTATTATTAATAGTACAGTTGTTATACTGCTGTAGAACAGAAATAGAAACTTCACATACCCATCACTAGGAGAATTACTTTGGTAAAATATGGATAGAGCGGGTAACTCAATTCAGGGTTTACACTAACTTCATACAAGCTAGGTATACATGTGTTTAAGAATATACATGAATATTTATGTTTATATACATATGTATTTAATATCTATACAGGTACAAGCTATGCTTTGTTAAATTTTAAAGCACTTTATGTTAGTTGTTTAATTGGCAAGCTACTTACTCATGTACATTACTTACATGAGCACTTTTTGAATATTTGCCTAAGAATGGGTGGGACTTTGAACAACTGGTTCAAATCGGTGTTTGGTGGGAGAATAAAAATGCACAGGATTAACCTTGTTTTTCCTTCACATTTCTTAACTGCACATTAAGGATAAGAGGTGGATTTGAAAATGTTACTTTTGCATGATCTAGCATTAGACTCCTTAGTTTATGCTGTTGACACTGGACACTAGCAAACATACTTGGATTGAAGACATTTGCTAGCGTTAAGCATATTGTTATTGTTGGCACACTCTGCCTAGACTTGCAGTAAGTGGCAGAAAGCCAAAATGGTTGCATCCACATTAAACTACAAAACACAAAACACTAAAATGCAGTGAAGTTGAAATGGCAGGACAAGTCATATGTTTGATCAGTGCTGAAAGCCAGGGTGAAATTCAAGGTCATTGTGCTTTGCTGAGAACTTCTGAATAGACATGGATGAAGTGATGGGTTCAATGAAGACATCGTGTTTTTTATAGAGTGAACTCATCAAACTCAGCCACTATTAGAATTAGCCTGTCCTACAGCATATTGATAGCATTACTGGAAGCAGTAGTATTAGACATGAGCAAGCACCTGGGTGCCGTGGACAGAAGAATTCAATGCTTTGAAAGATGGCAGATACGAAGTGAAATGATTGCAACCCAGATGAAGAAGGAAGGAGGCTGGGAAACAGGGAAAGAAGGTACTAACAGAAATATTGTGATGTATGTGCTACAGATAAACACTGAAGAAAAACATCACAATGCTGAAAAAAAAGCATTAGTCTGCCCCCTTCCCACTGGAGATGTTGGGAGAGGGTCCCAGCCAGCATGGTGCTACAGGGAACCCATGGCAGATGTCCCTCTCTGGCCTGTGGGATCTGCTTTTAAGCTGAGGCTCCAGAGCTTTGCCCTTGCTGGAGCTACAGCGCCTGCTGCTTGGCAGCTCAGCTTGTGCTGGGCCATGGGCTGCTGATCCGGAGCTGGACCCTGTCCCTGACCTGCCGACTTGACTTTCCAGCTTGACCTTGGACCTGCCTCATTGCCATGGAACTGCCTGGTGATCACTGGGCTGTGTCTGACCCTGGTTGCTGTCACCATGGACTGCTGCTCCCTGGTTGGGGTGGTGGGATGGGCCCTGGCCAGTGAGGCCGTGCCCTGCCCCAGCATGGGGACCCCCACACTGCCCTACAGCCAGCTTGGGCCGCCCTGAGCCCTGCGCTGAGTACCACGGAGCCTGACCCCTGCTGATCCTCCTCGGCTGAGAGCTGCAGACCTGCCCTGAGGCTTCCCCACAGCTCCCACTCTCAACACAGCCCTGAGCCCTCTGCGACCCCCAGCTTGGCCCTGGGTCCTGACCTCTTCAGTGGCACTTGAACCCCTCTGCCCAGCTCTGAAGCCCCTTGAGGGCAGCCCCAACTTCCCCCATGCCCCTAGAGCTCTTCAGGGATGGCCTGACTCCCTTGTCCCCCCTGAACCCTATAGTGACTCCCCAGCAATATCAGTCCAGGCCCACTGACTGCTGGGGATGGATCTACCACCCACCCCACCCCAAGCCAGGGAGCTGCACGGACCTTGAAAATGGATCCATGGGCGCTCCCATACCAGCCTGGGACCCATCAGACATCGCCCAGGCCCCCTCCATGGCCAGGGCACCACATACGCAGCACCTCTGACCACAGGGCTGTGTGAGGTGTGAGGACACCCTTTGTTGAGGGGGGAGGGACCATGGCCAGGGCCCACCCCATCCCATGGGAGCTGCTTTGAAGCCAAGACTTTGGTGATGGGTCCCTAGCAGAGCCAGCCTGCGCCTGGCCATGGGCCCCGCTGACCCTGACCCAGACCCCCACCAACACCTGGTGTCAGCCTCAGCCTGTCCCCTTCCCCAGGGAGGTGCCCGATGCCCGGGGCTGGGGCTGCCCTGGTGCCCCACTGGCTGCCCTGGTCCTGGCTGGGGGGTGGGATGGGCCCAGGCTGCCAGATCCTGCCCCGATACCCCATAGGGAGCCATGCCCTGAGAAGCCATTATCCAAATGTTGGGGCCTTAACTGCAGAAACCATGGTGGAACTGAGGAATCAGAAATCCTGCCTAGCCATAGTTTACGTTACTTGATTGTGTTAGTAGTTTTGAATGACTATATTTAAAAGTACATGCAAATAACCCTTCCTGAGTACTGCGTTGAGTTATTGAGTACGGACACAAACAGAAAAAAGCTTATGAAGAACATATCTGACGTAATATTGTAAATGTTGAAGATAAGGTCCAACTGTGCCAAGATAATCAAAATTGCATAAAATATTTTGACATAAAGTAACAATGTTATGAAAATTAATAATGAAAATGAGCTATTGAATGACTTTTCTAATACTTTTCTTATCTTTCTAATATTTTTCTGATCTTTCTTATACTTTTCTGATCTTTTTTTGCAGGTCAGAAAAGGTTCTCGTGCCCTCACAATATTCTACCTGATAATGCAGCTCTTTAGAATTGCAACAAGTAATCAGATTGCAGAACTCTCTCCCCGTCTCTTTAGCCTATCTCATAAAGAGTGTGGCAAACACATCTCTTTACCTCCACCAGCCTGCCGTGGTACCAGCCCTCTGGGATGCTAGCACTTCTCATGGGATTTAGGCAAGAAGGAAAAAAGTGTTGTTGCTCTCCTGCACCAATTCACCTCCCCACCTCGTTCAAGAAGATGCCTCTATCCAGCCCACTTCCTATTCCAGTGTGGTGGGGAAGCAACCCCTCCTCTGAATTACTACATTTGTTGAGCATCTGCCAGCATGCAGCTCTAATGACTTTTGCTATGCTGCTAATCATTCTTTCCCCAAAGGCAGTAGAAACTATCTACTCATAAGCACAGATATGTACTCCTTTTGTCTTAAATAACTGAGATACTGAACATGATATGCAAGTTCCTTACAGAAATGCAAACCTCTCCTGCTCACATAAGCCCTGTAGTACCACCTTATCTACCAACAAAGGCCAGGTGATTTCCCCTAAAGCTGATGCACAAAACACAGAACAATGCCCACACATCCAGACATCAATTCCTGTGACCTGCTTGTATGATCCTGAAAGCAGAATTTGGAAGAATTTAACATCCACTGAGAAACAATATTCAATAGGGTCGTTAACATATTTGTTGTCACCACTGACATCCCAAATCCATGACATGCCAGACACATCTCTTCATCACTTTAACCAAGGTCTAATACCAGGATTTAGGCAGGTTCTTCTTGCAAAACAGCCCAATATTGCTTCTGGGAGCAGCCCAAAGCTCTCCATTCTTGCTCCAGCCATGTTTGCCTCAGACCATTTCCTCTAGGGCAGAAAAGGACTTTTAGGGTTATATATTCTACTTTTCCTTCTTGAATCTTAGCAGTACTGCTTACCCTGCCGGCAAGCCCAAACCTAGTATTTTGCACAACATATACAAATTAGCTTTCAGGTCTGGCTGGTGTCCAGTCCTCCCGTCAAAGAGAAGCCAATTGCGATGCTCAAGAACTCCTTCACCTCTTCAGTTTTCAGGTAGTAATGCATTAGACCAAGCCATGATTGAGGGCAGCTGACACTACCTAGAGCTCCAGTTTTTAAAACTGAAGAAAGCCAGTATTGTTCAGATAGCCTCTCTGAATGACTCAGCCCACTCAGCCAACACCATCAAGCTTGCCAGGAGCAGTGAGGTGACTACATAGATCTTTCTCACACCTCCAAATGGACAAGGCGGAGAGCATATGTGAGGAGCCAGAGGTGTGGCATGGCTCTTTGTCTGCTAGTGTATTCCTACCTTTCCATCCAACTAGACTTAGGCCCAGCAGCTACAGCTCTTTTCTTAAATACAGCCTTGCTGATAATTAAAAGCCTACCCAGGCAGTCCATCACCCGTGACTCATACACTCGGCTGAGAACTGCTAACCACATTAATGCCTCCCAAAATTGTCAGGAGCGGGTAAAGCATGATCACAGCTCTCCAAGGGCCAAGCCCAGCTTCACCTGTCTTGTAAAAACCAGCAGATGAATGTAGTACTGAGAGTAGCCAGGAAGCTGTTCAGTAGGACCTTGGCCCTACCAAGCTCTCAGTTCTTAGTAGGACAAGCACTGAATAGGAGGGGAATTGCGATGCTGCATCTTGCTTATCACTCATTAATTGCCTGATATGGATTACCGTCTCTTGATATTGCAGTACCTTAATGCAAGAAGGAATCCTTAAAACCTTTCCATCTTTCTGTATGTTATAATGTGGTTTAGGTTTCAACAATTTCCCCTTGTCACTGAGGCTAGTCTGACTAAAGTCTATTTTTGGAAAAGGCATTTGCTTCTGATTTAATGGATGGAGGTGTAGACAGGAATGTGTTACTGAGCAGTTTGCACCGAGGGCAGTTTGTTCAATATCTTAAATGCTTCTTCATCATGCAGTGTCTCTTCTTTTGCTTTATTAAACAGCCTTTTAATATTGGCTACTCTGGAAATGGACCAGGTTGGACCAGATGATCTTTTGAGGTCCCTTTCAACCTGGGGTGTTGAAATAATGTTATACTGGAGTCAGTGTATAATTGACCCTCAATTACAGTTTTCATAAACTAAACACATTAAGCTTTTTCAGTCTTTTGCATTAAGTATTTTCTTGAACTTTTGGGGGGCTTTTTCTGCATCTTTGCCATGTTTTCAATGTTCTTGTCAAATTATGTGCAGCAAAATGGAAAGTCATAGTCTGGTATTGCTCGTTACAGCGCCAACTCTATTTTTTATCCAGAATAATCTGATTAACTTTCTTTTCCACAGTACTGCATTGGAAACTCATATTCAGTTGTGACTCTTGAGCACTTTCTAAAAGCATTATTTTCCAGCACTGGAAATTGAGTAATCTCCATCCCCTATTTTACAAAATACTCTGATAAAAGAAAATAGTATTTGATGCCACCTATGTCTGAGAGAGGCTTGCTCATTTATTGTCCTAAATGGAAGATAGTAACAATTTTTTAAAAATTAATAATAAAAAAAAGTCTTGGTAAAAGTAATAGTCCTTGGAAATTAAGAAACAACGCAATCTTACACAAACAGCTCTTCTACATGAACAGCTTCTTTGGCAGAGTAAAACCAGTCCAGCTGGAAAACAAGTAGTTCAATGACCTTTCAACATTAAAATGTATTCCTCCTAAAGATTTTTAAACCCTGGAATCATGCCAGAGGTACCTTTTTAGATTTACTGACCATCCTTTCCCATTCTGTGCTCTGCTTAATTCCACATAAGTAGCCAAATGTGTTGCATGGTGCTTGGAAAGCAAATCATTGTCGTCGTCTCACAATTTGTGACGGGAAATACATGACTGACCTACTTCAATTTTGTGGTGCTATCTACTTTGGCATCCAGAGCAAAATAAGTGCTTTCTTATTTAAACTGTGGTTTTTACACCTCTGTATCTGTACTGGATCACGTCCCAGCAATGCTTGCATATTTGCCTGAGAAGTTCTCAGACAGACTGAAAAGCCAAACTTCAGGATAAAAATTAATGCAATTAATCCTGCAATTTCATGACAGAAATGGTGATGTCTGAGGAAAAACTTTGCCATTTCTTATAGCAATGTGGGGTCTGCAGGCTCAGAGACTAAATGAATTTCATTAGCACGATGACGGTATTTATATGTGATTCTACATTGTGCTAATGTTTGTAGTTCATTGTTATTATTTCATTTGGCTTGGGAAGGGAAGGATGGGGGTAGGAACGGGGAATGATATCACTGGGGAGTTCTTGTTGAAATAATTGAGAACTGATAGTTATGTTGTTCAGAGGCTGAGCTTTGGCAGGAATGAATGCTTTGTACTCCTACGTGGAGCTGGCTTCTCATGGGTCCAGGAGAAGAGTGGAAGTGAGAAGATCTGTGCCTTCTCCCTTCTGGTCCTTGGCCCTGGACTGAGGGAATTCTCCTTTTGCCCTCCCTCTCCGCACCTCCTCCCTCCTCAAAGACAAGCTGATGGCAGGGCCAGAAACAGAGCAAGAGGAGAGGAGAGGGAAGGGAAGAGAAGAGGAGAGGAGGATAGTGTAAGGGATGGGAGGACTCTGCAATCAGTCACATTCACTGGCTAGTGTCGATCCACTCCTGAATATGGATGTGCATTGGTATGCTCAGTGGGACAATATCTAGGGCTGACGCCCATGCTTAACACATAGTGGGAATAACAGCTTCTTTGTTATGTTCCAGAAGCCTGTTGCCTGCGTTTATTGTTCCTGGACATCCTGACCCAAGCCTTGGTCCTCGCCCTGGGTGACCGAGCTGATGGGCACTACAGTTTTTATTCTGATGGAGCAGCACCATGGGCAAAAGCTTTGAAACCACTCATATTGTCCGAGTCAACATCACCTCCTTATCTCAATCATCTTTCATCTTGCATGCATAAATTGTCTTCTTTTATTTCTTTAATACTGAGTTCTTTACTCACAGCCAAGAGATGATTCAATCTGCAAGCTTTTTCATTTCCGAGGAAGGACTCCAAAAGAGTCTTTAAAAGAGATTGTGTACAGATGTAAGCCAAAATAAGACTGTTGACATGACTTTAGAGAGCACAGAACAAAAAGTATTTGTTCATTTGGGGTGGCTTTCTGAAAGTTCTGTATCCCTCTGGCACTGCCAAACTTGTTAGCTATCATTTGCTTTTCAGAATTGGCCAAATTCCAAAAAGCAAATGGTTCTCAGAGACTTGGAAGGGACTAAGTGGAAACACCTTCTGCAGCAGGTATTTTACAGGTCTCTGAGTGATGCCATGCCAAAGCCTCTATCATGTTACACATGCATTCCAAATATTCCAGTCTTTCTTCCCTGTGCCTTTCAACACATTTGCAGTGGGCTCAGAAAGTAGAGGACTTTGCTGTAGACAACTGTAATCAGATGTCAGTACAATCTCTTGTTTTCTATCAATAGCATGTACAGTTCAGCAGTGGTGAAAAACATGCTCTGTAAAAAAAACCAAACCAAACCAAAACTGTTTGATTTACCATTCTTTCCTGGTACTCATTATTGTTCCAATGCAATACAATTCCTCATGCTAATTTTTACAAGAAAATGCATTTATTCAGAGGTATATATACCCATTGTCTGACTCCCGGTTGATGATTTATAATCTTCTTAAATCACTGGTCTACTTGGGATTTGATGGAAGCAAGAATTGTATGTTTACCAAGAAGGGCAACCGTGAGAGAAGAATAACTACTGAATTGCCACCTCCTCAGCTCTGGAAATGTACAAAATCTCATTCAGAGAAGAGAGACAAAACACTTTTTAAAGCCTAGAATTCTTTGTCTACCCACTACACTCATCTGCATTACGCACATACTTCACAGATCTCCATCCAAAGTCCAGCTCCAAGAGCAGAGCCTCTTTTGGTCATAGCTCCACTGAGGTCAGTGGAACTGCCCTTGGTGTTACCACCTTCCACAAAGCTGACATTATACACCTGTTTTATTTTCTTTTCATATTTTCTACCCACTTCAGGTGCTTGAATACTAACACTGCTTCTTGAACACAGGTAAAAAGACAGTGTTTCGAAAGTTGTGCTTACAAAATATATCTTTTATCTTCTTTAAATGAAAGCATGGAATTTGCGTCCTTGCCGTTGAGTACTTTCCTCTGATAAAACTAAGGTAAGAATGTGACTATACATACAAACAATGAAACAGAAATTAAGAGTGAAATACTCATTTGAAGGGATATATACTGTTCTAGAAAAAGAAAGTATGAAGGCAGTCCATATCAGTAACATGATACACATATCACTAATATGATATGCATATCAGTAATATGATATGCATATCACTAATGTGATAATACTGCAAAAAATAAGGGAAGAAAATGAGGTTAGACAAGAAGCCATCTAGGTCTAAGTGCCTTAAAAGATGACCTGCTTGGGTAACGCCAGCAAAGACTACCTAATTCAATTTTGCGGAGGAACACAAATCTTGGTAATTGTATTTAAAAGGTAAATAGCTCTGATAATTTGGAATCACTGGTGTGGAATGTAACTTTTTGGAATCCAAAAAGGACATCATGCTTTGGCAACAAATTCTTATGTGGTTTCTGTCTGTTCTTGATTAGCCCCTTTTGCTCCTAATCTCTGTTCTTTGTTGATTCTGTTGTGCCAGCTCTCCCGGTTTCTTGACCGTCCTTTACGACATGTCCATTCTGTGATGTAAAACCTTGGCAGACATAGACGGATGTCATCTCAAAATGTTACCTACCTGACCTGCTTTACTCCTCCTTGTGCTCACACGCTTTCTAGACATATATTGAAAATGTGCATTTCCTGTTTCCTTAGTAGCAGTAGAGCATATTATTTTTGACTGTGAGAGAAGACAGGCTCTTCTCTGAATAATAATTTAAACATCAGGAACTGATGTAATTTTAAACTTGTTTTTTGCAATGTGTGCTTTATGGAAGAACTGGTTCTGGGGTAAAACTTTAATTGAAGTGGTCACAAGATGATCCAATTTAAGATAAAGGGAGAAATGAAGAGTTTTGCAACTTAGCTCCCTGATTTTGAAAGCAGAAGTGGTGATGAATTCATAGGATTTATCAGTAAAATCAGCTGCATTAAGTTTAGGGACTTGAATGTAGAGGAAGTCTGTAACCTGCAGCTATACAGAAGGGAAAAAACAACTTCAAACCTACTGGATGAATAGGAAAAAGTGAGTAACAGAGACCATTTTAGCCTGCTAAACTACTTATCTGTAGCTCAGAATGCAATGGTACAACACTAGGAATGCCAAAAATCAAACCAACTGAAAGCTCACAAGGAACTTAAAAATGAATGACAAAATAAGAGAGAACAAAGAAAGAAAGTGTGGATCAGCTGTATGGAAAGAAGGAGGTAAATATTAATGCTATGCTGGTATGAACCCAAAATGAAGGGTTGAATCCAATAAGGGACACGGGTTGTGCTGGTCCAGTCAGAAGTGCCCGAGGTTTTTAAGCGTTGACTGAGGAGAGGTAAGCACTATGAACAGGATTTATAGCACCAGAAGGCTGTAGGGTTAAGGCATATGCAGGACTTAATAGAGGGTACCAAAGGGTGGTCTAAAATGCTGTCTTCTGGATTTTAGCCTTCTATTAAGGGCTACAGGAAGTGCCCTTGTGAGGTCTGGATCAGTTCTGTGCTTAGTACATACATTATACATTGGGATCCAGATGGTTGGCTCGTGGCTTTCTTAGCAAAGCTGGGGAAGAGGAATAAATGGAAAAAGGCAGCAATCAGTTCTGAAGAATAATATATTAATTAAAGCAGTCAGCAAAGAACTGGAAGACCCATTCCTCGACTTGCGTAAATCCACCCCCCCGTCAGCTCCTAGGTGAATCCTGCAGACTACATGACCAGTGGATTACGGAGCAAGTGGGATAGAGACACATTTCAGCTGCTGCCTTAGGCAGCCACACAGCTGCCAATGCAAGAGTTATGATTTCACAAAAGACATCAAGCCCTGACCCTGGGGCCTAGCAAGTAAGGGACATAGTTGGATAGGGAGACACCTAACATCATCTCATCTTTCAGTTCTTGTACGTTTTACGTTATCCAGTGTAATAGGATAAAAAGCTGAAACAACTTTGGTGTGAGGAACCATATAAACACAGGCTGATGTACAGAGACTAGGCTTGTGTTATCTTTATCCCTCAAAATCAGTAAAGTGGAAAAGCTTCCATCTGGTTTGTTCTCCCTTCATAATTGATATCAGCACTTAGTGGGACACAAACTCCTTTTGCAGTGTGCAAAACTTTTCGAGATTCTTCAGGGCAATATTAAATCAAAAATGACACATCTTTATAATTTCCACATGAGTGAGGAAATCAATACCTCCTGCCACACAGTGCGGAAGCAATCTGTGCAGGGTTCACTTTCTGGATGCAGATTTGGGCTCTTTCCCCTGTGGCAATGCTTCAGTGCCTCTGTATCCTTCAGCTTCCAAAAGGTGCCTGCAGCATGACTGTGCCGCTGGAACTGCTTCTTTCTACCAAGGTCTTGAGGGAGTCATTGTCACTAGGCCAGTTTTACAAATTAAAAATTCCTGCATCTCTAATGTCTGGATCATCTGCAAAATCTTTTAATCTAATTTCCAAATGTTTCAAAGTAACAGAAGTCCCATTCTTTGCCACAAAAAAAAGGAACAGCAGGTCTACTAGTTCCCCTGTTTCTTGAATAGCTTGAATAGGAGCAGAGCTTTTACCTTCCTCAGGAGACAGTCTTAAATCTTTTGATTACCTCAGGGTTCAGATGGAGCAAACCCAACACATTTGCTAAGATGTTTGACCTGACCTGTATTTGGAAACTCGGGCTTGGGGTTCATGTAGACGATATCTACTTTAAAGTGTCTCTCTCATGCTTTCCATGCAGTTTCAAGTGGATGGAGTGTTTTAAATTGATAGGCAATAGTACTACTCTCTATTTGAAGTGCAAACAAAACAATGCCTTTAAAAAGCCCAGTTCTTCTTTAAAACTCTGTTACGGTGATTTTGTTGGAAAATCTCTAATGGACTCTATTCAGGCGTGCTACCAATGTGCCATGGATTGGGCCTGTGGAGGATAACGTAATAGTACTTAAAAAATTTATTGCATTTCACAAAGTGTCCTGTAGTCACTCATGAGGATATGTACTAAGATCCTAATCCTTCAAGAGCAAATTGAGGGTTTTTTTTGCAATTGCTTTGCAGTGAAATCAAGTGGATTGCCTTAATGTGCAAGTATCATCAATCATTATTGCTCACGTTTGCAAAGCCCACAGACTTAGTCATGCAGATACTTACATTACATCATCTAAATTAATGCAGGGTCCAGGCACCTACATACCCCTGCCAGTCTCATATCCAGGGGCCGCTGTCCTATTACAGCACTCCTGGGAACGCCTTCAGGTCCAAGGTCATATACAACCAAATGCAACAGGAAGACTTAAGCATATTAAGAACACACTAATGTCATAAGCAATAGCAGATATAAGAGAAAACAAAATGATCCAGTTCATGAAGCAGAGATGAGCGATGACCTCGTGCTGCTCACAGCTAGTTGGTGTGCGTTAGCTGCTACCATTAGGCTGACGTCACTTTTAACGCAACAACTACCTCACATTCTCAGGTCTTGTGCTTGCCTGGACATGGTCCCCCTTCCCTGACTTCTTCAGCCAGTAGCAAGTGGCTCGGCATAGGCGCCACAGTAGGCACCAGAATTGTCCAAAGCCGGTACAGAGAACACACAAGAGAGAAAAGTCAAACGCTCCCCACACTTCATGGTCTTTGCTGTCTCTTCCCATCCACCTCTTTGAGGCCCGCATCTCAGAGGCCTCAAAGCTTGGCTCCATCCTCATCTTCTCCAAAAACTGCAGTGGTAACACACTTCAGAGAGACAAGATGGCACAAGATGACCCACTTACTGGCTGTTTTACTCTGACCTACTTTCTGGCTAGAAGAAGGAAACACCTTGCAGTGTACTCTGTGTCACCTAGATAGTCTAAAATTGCATCCCCGGCACTGCTTAGTTTACTGGTACAGAAGTGGAGTTGCTCTGTCAAAGGCATTCCCAGCAGAACAGCATTAGCAAACAAGGCCCTCAGTGTTGGCTGGACGTCCTGCCACTCCTCTGCGGAGATGCAGCCGCCCCCACAGTCTAGCCCACTTGCTCTGGGGGAGGGAAAAATACTTTCCAGGACTCTTAGAAACGCACGCAGCCTGCCAGAGCTGGCGATGCGGAAAGGCACTATCTCTGACAGAAAACAAACTTTACTCTCCCGTGTCTGAGAAAAAATATCTTCATGGGTTTGTCCTGGAAGAATACCAGAGCCTGGTTTTGGCAGAGGGCTGTGCCTGCAACAGACTGCAAGCTCCTTCTGCAATGAGGGTGAAAACCAAGAACGGGCCTTCAGGCACTGCAGGGAGCTTAGATATCTTGTTTTATCCTTGGAGCTTTCTCATTAGATAATTGTGTGTTGTTCTAACCACACTAGCTGGCTGAGTTGCCTGGGCTGTGTTGGCTGGAGCTAAAAGCTATAGGCAAAAAGCACATTTAATTCAGGAGTCTCCTGTGAAAGGTATAGCCAGGAAAGTTTAATCTGATGTCACAGAGTCTTTCAGACCCCTGGTAGGCAAGGCCCAGTAATTTCTACATTTTCTATGGTGGTCTGAAAGTGAGTCTTGAGGTTACACTGACTTGGGATGCCCACAGGGAGCACAGGACTGCTGTTCTTTGGGTGCCGGTTGTAAGGGTCTACATTTGCCCACGTCCTTTATGAGCCGAATAAAAATGATCCATCCTGGGTATCAGCAATGGCAACTGGCTTTTGTTGGGTTGCAAACACATCTTGTTGCAGATCAGCCTCAGTGCCTGAAGCACTCCCTTCTCCTGGCTTCGCCTTTGTCCCCCAAAAGGATGTGCCCTCTGCCCTCCTGCAGTCTGAGCTCTTCTGAACTGGGAACACCCAAAAAGAGGGGGACATCCAGGCGTCTTGCCAAAAGCCAGGGATGGAGGGAAGCACATGGCTCACTGTGGGACAGGGTGGGGAGGCAGAAAGGTCCTGCTCCACACCAGCATTTGGGCAGGCTGGGCCTGAGGGAATGGGTTCAGGTCAGTGACCGCAGAAGGGCTGCCAGGTACACCCCAGGAAAACCTTTGGGGGACAATATGGAAAGCTGTTAGCCTGGAGGCTTGGTTCTTCATTTTTACCTCCTGTTTTGCTATCAGACTGTGATAGATAAAGGCACGAGGCAGTTGTGTGACATGGTCAGCGGCTGTATATGAAGCACAGGAGGAGTGTGTGGCACAGGCACCGTGTGGGAGAGGTGGGGAGTGTGGTACAGGTATGATGCTCCACCTTTGGGCTCCATCACTGTGAGAGCTCTGCGGCACACACAGTGCTCTCCTAGGGAAGACTGCCTAATTGAGTAGCACTTCTTTTTTTAAAATGGTTGTTGGGGATGTAATTGGTGCTGCTCATCTTTCGTACTATGGTTAAAGCACTTATGCATGAAGCATGCATTTAATGTTCAAGATGGCATAGCTAGTGAGAAACTGTTCTTTTAAAGCCCATCCCCACGGATGTTGTGGTACCCATTAAAATCGGGTAGTTGGTAATAAAGTTGTACATGAGAGCATAGCAGCAATAAATGGCTTCTTATTTCTTTGTAATTTTCAAAAAAATACATTCACATTTAAATTTTTTTTATTTTTTTTTCTGTGATCTTCCATATGTCAGATCTGTTTCTGGGCAGGAGAGGAGACCAACTGGATAGAGACAGTTGTGTGCAGCTGTTTAGGAAAGTGGCTGTGTCTATATCTGTGTAAGAATATGTACAGTGCGTGCTTTCGATCTTGATTGCATCCTCTGACTAATATAGAAATGCATCTATGTAATCATAAAAATCTGCTTATAATAAAAATGAAAAGGTTAATTATTCCAGTGCCTGTGCAGATGTTATTGATAATGCCTTTTATGTGAAAGAACAGGAACAAAGTAGACCTCTGACTTTCAAAAAGACAAAAGAAAGGAAAAACCCCAATACTGTGCCAAATTTTAAAAAGGGAAACCCCAAATTTTAAAAAGGGAAAGAAAAATAGAAAGTTTGAGAGTGCAGAGTAAAAAAGCACGTATTAAAAACTAGGAAAAAAATCTTGTCACTACCACATTCATTAGAAAAATTCTATTCTGAGCACCCTTTGTAAAATATCAAAGCTTTATAGCCCAGCAACAAATAAGAAACATAAATGAAATCAGGAGGGTTGAATTACATTATATATTGCTTCAGTTATATATATTGCATCCTCAGCCTATAAAAGCACTGATTCTAGAAGATAAAAATGCTCTTTTATAGGACCACAAGAGTAGAAACCTTTAAACCAGATACTGCCTAAATCCAGTAGTAAATGTAACATTCTTGGTTTGAAAAGCCATCATCCTGTTCAACATTTTACCTTCTGTTTTCTCCATGGTTGCTCAGTTTGTTTTCCTTGTGGCTCTACTCAGGGCAGCAGTTCACAGGAGGTTTCGTGCAAGAAGAGGCATGAGCCTGGCAAGAGCTAGTGGCCCCAGCAGGGTAAGTCACTGATACCTGCCATGTGCCACCCAATTTTAATTCAGAAAAAGCATGTGCCACGTGTACTGCAAGTTTTAGAAACACTGGTTTGGAGTCAGTTTAAAAAGAACACATGAACCTGTAGCCCTAGAGGAGCAGAGAAATGATGCCAGCTAGTCACGGAAAGGGGTCGCTGATAAAAAGCCAACTAGTGATAAACTTAAATGTGGGCCCAGAGAAATGAAATGCAGTGAGAGATTGCTTCAGGCCTAATAAAATCTAAATTAAATTTTCAGGTCTAACAAAATTCTAAACTTAATTTTTTTAGGGGGGATAGGTAGAGGAGCACTATCTATATTGCTGAGTCAGCACGAAAAGAAAGACAGGGAAGGGGATATGCAGGGATTAAGATATGCCAAATAGAAAAATGAAATGTAAAAAATAATAATTTTCTGAAGGTTCCTCAGATCATAGTTTTCTTGAAATATGTTGCAAAATGTTCAGTAGTCTTTTATAGAAAAAAAAGTAATTCTGGCAAGACAATTTGTTCTGGATTCACTGAATTGTGTCAAAAGAATCCAAAGTGAGAATAACAGCAAAAGCAAGGAAAAATATTAATTTTTATGTTAAATAAAATGTTTTGACTCTTCTATTTGAAATTACTTGTTCAGTCTGGAATCTCTTTTAAGATTAAAAATGTAAAGTGCTCAGATTCATAGGCTGAATAAAAGCTTCAACCTGAAATTAACCTTTTCTGTGAAATTACCATAAAATAATAAAAAAAGAGTATCATTCACATAGGTTCATCCATCCATCTAACCACCAAAAGAGCATCCTTTTTCCACTTCCCT
The DNA here is from genome assembly GCF_000708025.1 of Charadrius vociferus. NCBI lineage: Eukaryota > Metazoa > Chordata > Aves > Charadriiformes > Charadriidae > Charadrius > Charadrius vociferus. The sequence continues at coordinate 803,527 of NW_009646761.1, read as the reverse complement.
TACTTCTTTGACTCCCTATCTTCTGTCACTTATTATTATTTAATTGTGCTGCCATTCATCCAAGCCAGGGCTGAACTGCGCTAGTTGCTGCATGATTAGGTAGCAAAAGCTTTAAATTAACTGTTTCACTAAAGAAACCTTTTAGATTAAAGACATGACATAAATAAAAAGGGTTTAATCGAATATTTATCACAGTGCAGTCAACCAGAAAAAAAATGGTTGCCATGGCAGCTAAAAATTTCCTACACCAGTGGGCTGTGATAGCTCACTGGTCAAACCACAAACTTGGGAGCCCCTGCTACTACAGATTTCGTCTTCGGCTGTAGGAATGTAGCGTAGGTGTCTCTCTGCTTTCTTCTCTACTTGTTCAGCTGCTACCAAATTTAGGTGTGGGGTTTTTTAAGTTGTAATCTGCTAAAGAATATGTACTTTTCTGTGCTCTCTATTGGTCCCTCATGGTCATTTTTACAAATTACGTCCACCTTAAATGTGCTTTGCAAATGATGCTTTCAGCATCATGTCCCATTAGGGAGGTAAGAATGTGCCTAGCCTAAGCATTTTCTTTTATGACCTGTAATAGTTCTCATCTTGAAGTAAAACTCTAAACTTGTTTACTGCCTACTATAAGACAGTATTAGCAGAAAGTGAAATGCAGGCTTATATCAGTTAGGCATTCATGGAATTAGGCCATATTATATCACCACATTGATGTGTGGTTTTTTTCCTTGCGACAAAGACAATAAGAACTATATTTCCATGTTTCTTTTGTAATGTTGCCACACCTTTGGGAAAAGTATGTTATCTGAAATGTCACCTAGTACACATAGAAGTGACAACATGTGGCACTTTGTATCTGATCTGGCCTCCCAGCAGCTTAAATATTTCTGAGTAAGTCAGAGCTGCAGGCATGCTTAGCGATGTATTTCATATTTGGACTCACCTGAGGGGCTGTGCAAAGAATGGGAACAGGTTTTGGAGCCTACTGGGAGCCCAGTGGGATGTTATTTTTGTTTTCATTTCCAAAAGTTCTATTTACTCCTATTTACATATTTGCATCCTCTCACTCTGATTTACGTGCAGTTATGTCCAAACAGCTGGGTGTACTGAGTCACTCCTGCTGACTAAAGGCTGTGGCCAGCAGTTACCCAGTTCACCTACTCAGAAATGTTCCAATGCAGAAATTACTAATGCCATGGTCATCTTATTCTGGGTGGGCCTTCTTCCTTCAAAGAATGACCTTCCTATACGGAAATATCATTCTTACAAAATTACTCAAGGAAAACCTCTTTAAAAATTTGGCAGGTTAAATGACTCATTCAAAGGGTGATTATTTAACATGTAGAACAAAAGCTGGCAAAAATATTCTTATTCGTTTTCTGTGATAATGTAGCTCCTGGGAATCCCACTCCTGAAGTAGAAGCACTATGCCAGTACTGGGCAATTGAATAAAAAGGATAGTCAATCCCCAAAGGACCTCAGCATCAAAGTATGAAGGCAGTGTTTTATCTAGTCTTCTTGAAATCTCTGCATTATAAAGGCTACTTGGTAGGAAAATGACTGTTAGAGTTCACTAAGGTTTTTTACTCTCCATTGTCCTCTGTTCATCAGAAGACCCGAGAAGGAAGAGCCACCAGCACAGGTGCCACATTGGAGGAGGGATTCAAAAAGATCCCATTGACATTGTTAGCAGCACGGCAGGTTCATGGAAAATTAATTCAGTCAGAGCCGCCTGTTGGGAGAGGATAATCCTGGTGCTTCCTGCACTTAAGAGGTGCAAAGCTTTTGTGTTTCCTTTTAGTTGCTGCCAGGGAGAGGGGTGGTACTTTTGTGCAACCCCCTGATGGCTGGTCATCTCCTTTGAAGATGATCTGGAGAAGAAAGGAGCATGCATGGTGGCACCGACTTTCTGCGTCAAGAGGGATGATGGTATAGCAGTTTGCCGCTGTAGAATGTGTTTTGAAGGGTATGAAATGGATCTAGTTACAGAAACAGAACGACAGTGATGACTACTGATACAGCCTAAAGCTATCGCATGCACAGAGATAAGAACCTATAAATATAAACACAAATTTATCCCACCTATTGCTGCCTGCCCCTGGTCACAACCAAGGGGATTTGTAAAAGACTTTCCTCTATGTCAGTTTGGTCTGGAATTTCAGTTGTCACGACGTGATGCATACACTTGGCTTGTTGGACAAGGCAGCTGTTCCACACTTCACCATCTGCTGGTCATCTTAGTACCTGACACTACCATCCTCCTTCCCTGTCCCCCTTTCATTGTTAACCTCACCTCTCTCTTATTTTTACCATGCTCAGTCTTCTATCCTTCTGCCTCATTTTCTTTGCCTCTCTCTGACACCAGTTTAGATGCACATCCTCCCCAAGTCTTGGAGAACGCTTGTCCCCAGTCCTTTTTCTGTTCTTATTTTCTGTGGTTCACCTAGCAGTCCTTACTGCCACAGCTGTTGTTCTTACGCTGACATTTCTATCTTCATGGTTACTTCTCTTCCTTGTGATGTGCCTGGAACTACCGCTCCTCTTCTGAAAACATCCACAGCCTTTTTACATCTTTCTGGCCCAGGGTTTAAAGGTTGAAAGGCCATCAGAATGAATATGCAGGCAGAGGATTTGCATCAGAGAAATAAGAACTGTAGGCAAGGACAAGGGTACTAACAAAGAAAAAAAACAAAACCTAATGAGTACAAACGTGGCCATAGGATTCCCAGGAACGCTCTGCAGCTTAAGAGCAAGAGAAAAAGGTGCATATGTATGAGTTTACATCTGGCCAGTTCAAGTCATGCCATGGGAGTGCTCCCACATTTCTCACCAACGCTAACCTTTTGCATATTAGCAAACATGAGTACCTCTTTCTCTTATCTGCCATAGAATAGGAGACTGTGACTTAGTTTTGTGTGATGCATATGAAGCCATGGCATTCCTCTCTCTTTTTTAACATTTACCCACCTGCCCGTTTCTGCTGGACTACATCCACTCCGTGCACTTGGACGTGAAGCCCTCAGCCCATAGGAAATGCCGTGAAGTGCAGAATACAAGGTGCCCAAAGTAACAGTACTGTAAACACATATCTGTGGTCTGTTCACTGTTTTGCCTTCCATAAACTATTGTTAAAGGCAAGATTTCAGTTCTTGCCCTCCAAGTATGCTGTTGCTTGTTCTCAGAGCTAAACGCCTAAATGGCCAAGGCAAACATCTTCCTATCACAGTGGAAGCAGAACGTCCCTCTGTAAGAGCAAGACTCCCTGTGGAGGAGACGAAATTTTCCACCTTGGTTTGTCTGAGGCTGTGAAACACATAGTCATGACATGGGAACACTCAGAAAGACCACACTGCCTTCTGCAATATATATTGCTCCAACCCTTTTTTTTCTCTAACCCAAACACAGCTGTGGGCATATTAGCCTGAAGCTGCACTAAATCAAAACAGATTGAGAACAAGAATAAACAACACTTGACATGTGTTAGTCATGGTACTTAACATGTTTCTAGAAGATACCCAGATGCAACAGTGATTAAAATGATGTAAGAATACACATAAAGAAAAACTTTGGGTATGTAAATATCCTTGATGCCTGTGAGTCAATATGTATAGACTTCTGTAGTATTTGGGCTTAAATTTATAATTTTAAAGAAAACCAAATAAATAAAGATTTTTCTGACTCACAAAATGCATGCAATTCACAAAAAGCTTGCTGTATTCTTGGTATCTAGTCCATCCTTGCCTGCAATACCCAAGACCGGTGTCCTGCTGCCAAGAAAGAACCAAGGAAGAAGAGTCTTACCCAGTGGTGTGTGGTTAGATGAGGAGGATATGTGGGCTGAGGATATGTGGACCAAAAAAATTGCCTTTTGGGAACTTTGCATAGGCAGGTAACTGGTGGTCTGCTGAGAGCTGTGTCCAGAAGTATCAGAGAATCTTCTGTTTCTTCTCAAACTGTGGGAGGTTCTAGAAAAAGTGGAAATTCTGTGTGACCCAGCCAAAAAGTCAGGCTGTGGACCTACATGTGCTAGACTCTGATGAAGCAGCCGAGACCCAAGGAAGGGCAAGCGATAACAGTGTTGACAGATTGCATTGGCCAAGGCTGAGAGTAACTATGTTTGCAGTCATTTAACACTGTTTGTGTTCTGATTTGACTGTCTATACTTGATGGTAAGTGCCTCATATCCAGGTCAGATGTGACATATTTTGAAGATGGCTGTGCTGGCCTTAGCTTATTTCTGTTAGGACAGAATTGCTTTTTTCCTTTTCCATCTGTCACTAGCTTTCCAGTAAAGTATTGATAACCGAGTGAACCATCCTCTCCTTTCTCAGCAGAAAAATGAAGAATAATTGTGATTTTTTTTTATTTTATATTTTTTAAATATTATCCTGCCCTTAGCATCTTGCTAGAATGGCTGGCCACCTTTTGTGCCTTCTGTTATTTAAAGCTTATGGTGTATGAACACACAGTTGTATTGGACTTTGCAAGGTGAGGTTCTTATTAAAGGCAGAAATAAAGTTCTCAGAGTCCAGAGTGAGTATGTTTTATTTGCTATTAAAACTTATGTGAGTGCTTAATTTTGTGACCTCTAAATATGACTGGATCTAGCAGAGTTCTAGGTTTTTTCTGTCTTTATCCAGAATGCTGCATAACATTAGGCTTTTGCTTAGTTCATTGACAGCAGCAAATCTCTCTATCTCAGAAAAAAGTGAAAACACAGATATTTTTTAGGTTCACTGTTATTTGGAGAAAGTGTACAAACTGAGGTTCTCTGCTGGCACCATCTGCAGTTTCTATTTTGAGGTCAGAAGTATTGTCTTATAACAAGAGAAATTATTTTAATTGTGTCCAACATCCCACCACAGTTGGTATAGGGACCATAGTAGGGCAAAAGCCACACTGTGCCACTCAATTTAATGAGCTTTCCTGTGGCTTTATGTTACAGAAGGAAAAATCTCAGATCTGTGTATGAATTTGCCCGTGTTGTCTTCTGTCCCCTTGCTATTGCCAAAAATAACTTTCTTAAACTTAAGTCTGGCGATGCCAAATGAAATAGGATCAGGATCTAGATGATCTTGACGGTGATGTTTCATTCTGAGAAGTGACTTACGTGCCTTTTTTTCAGGACCTTGTCGATTATCTGTGTTATTACTAGAGGGAAAGGAATTATTCTGGGAAAAAGGGCAGTTTTGCCTGACCATCTGTACAATGTCCATTTTTCTGATTTTATCATGGAAGCAGAGTAGCTTCAAGAACAACCAGAAACGTCTGGGCCATAATGGTGGACTGGCTGATTGATTTGCTGTGGGGCTTCTAAACGCATGAGTGCTCACCATCTGCCTTTTCCTTCCTTCTTTACTCCTTAGGCAAGGAAGAACTTCCATGCTTCCACTTTTGATCTCTCTCCTCTCCCTCTTGCCTATTTACATTGCCATCAAATGAAAGAAATCACACAATGGAAAACATGTTCATGTAAATGAACGTGGAAAATGCAAGGGAATGCTGTAATCAAGCCTTGAAAGAAGCACAGGTTTTACTAACTCGTGTGGAAGCATGTTGTTTACTGTTAGCTTGTTACACATCTTCTTAGTCCTTTTTGAAAAAGAGTTTTGTTACCAAAGCCACTTGAATTCTGCGTTTCTCAGTGTTGTATGTCCTAACCTTTGCTTTAAAAAATCAAGACAAAACTCTCTTGCCTAAGATCCTCATCCGTGCAGCAAGAGCACAGTATCACCAAAACTAGACTTAGGTGAACTGAAGTGGAGATCTACCATTCACCTCCAGGCTCTGAGAAGAGGTTTTAAAAAATAAGTTTCCCCTTTGTTGTGTGGAAGTCATGGCAACGCCCTGGGAATCTTGCCTCCTCAATTGAGTCCATGGACACTGGCATTCACAGAAAACCTGGAAGTCAGGAGGTCAGCTAAGCCACTTCCTACCCTTGGACTAGGTTGCCCATGTTGATCAGACATCATGACAGAGATTAATCTAATCTGTTTTTTAAATATTGGGGATGGGAAGCCTTTATTTCCCTCGGCCATCAGTCACAGTCTGAACAATACACACAGAAGTTTGTTTTCTGTTTGCTGACTCACCCTTGCCCTGAAACTAGTTCAATCTAATTTTTCTGTTACTGTAATTCACCGTTGCTTGGAGATTATCCTGAGCTGTGCTGGTTAGCATTAAGCTAGAAAAGCAAGAGGTCAGGATAGGAAGAAGGCCAATAAAGTTCATGATTTTCTGCAATGTATCAGTTGATAGAAAATGTAAAGAAAGACTTTGCTCTTCAGAAGCTGTATTATATTAGAAACGTGGGTTAAAAACTGGAAGACTTGAAATGGTAATGAATAGAAGCAGAAAGTTTAATGTCTATTACTTGGTGAGACTGGAACAATGAAATAAGCTCTTAGCTGCTTAGGAATGGATAAGAAAGGGCTACGTAACTCAGGACCAAAATATTGTAAATACACATGAACTGGTGTTTTAACTAATAGCAGAGGGATCTGCTGGTGAAGGCCTGCTGTAAGCTCATCAAATCATCCTGCAGAAGTATGAGTCTCTAAGTATCTGTGCATACAGAGATGAAATTGTTGGGGGGACTGAACAGGTCGTAGGTGTGTCAATTTTAACTTTAGTACAACCTTTTCTGGTACTTTTCTACTGCATCAAATATTTAACTTAATGAAAATAACTGGTTTGAATCTTATCTTAGCAGATAATCAATAGAAACTATTTGCTATGGATAAATGACTTTAACATAGTTTTGTGGAAAGCAAGTAAGTGGACATCCAAACATCAAAAGAACTAAACTATGAAAGTTAACTGAAATGTTGTGTGAGCATATATGCGTGTATGTATGACATTTAGAAAGAAAAATGTGAATGGAAATTAAAAGTTCTTTAGGAAGAATCATATTGGACAAAATAACCTTAACGCGGCAGCCAACAATGGAGAGGACTCTGGCTTACAACCCAGACTGATTCAGTACTGAAGATGTTAAGGGTGAGATTCATTTGTTTAAACATAGGTACCTACTGTCATTTATAAGGCACCAGAGTCATCAGCACGGGACTGGCAAACATGGCACAATTAATGGAAGTCCTGAAACTTTCTGGAGTTGTCATCTGTAGCCAAGTGGAATACCCTACCACGTCTAAAATGGAAGAAGGCATGTATGCTTAGGCATCTGAATTGCACCATAATTTAAGAATAAATAAGTCAATTAGTATAAATAAGAAACTATGGCATGTAGAAACTTGATATGGGGATGTAGAAAAAGCTATGGAGAAAACAGAGATGGCTTGTGGGGTAACAGGAAGAAATAGAAGGAGCATCTGAGGAAGACTGTTGGTATCATATACCGATGACCAGATCGAAACAGCAAAATTACTTACAAGCTTGGTTCTGCAGCATTGACATTTCTGTTCTGCAGCTGCAAAAGAACAGACTGATATGTCTGTATTGCAGAAGGATGAGAAACTGTTCTCCAGTGGATACGTCAGCAAGATGATGAGTCAGGCCACCGGATAGTGACAAGCTGGGCTCACAGCCAGCGGGACAGCCCGCTTTCTTGCCTGTGGCATGGCGGGAAACAAGGCTGCCTGTTTGGTTTGTCAGGCAGGCATATGGTCTGCCTTTCTGCCTGGCTTCAATCGAAAACATTAAACTCAAACAATGTACTCTTGTAAAGCCTTCACATTCTGCTATCATAGCTGGTCTTTGGGAAACTACTCCCGCTGACGTCTTTCAAACAGCTTTGAATCTGATTCTGTCCCTAGTACTGCCTCAGGGATACCATGCAGCGCTCAGCAAATATTTCATCCAGACTTTTCAGCCACGCTCATGCATGTGTCTTCTTGGTTTTCTAGGTACCTGTCTTGAGGCCCTGGGGTATGATACGGAGAAGCTGTTCAGCCCTGAAATCAATGGCCGCTTGCCTAAAAGGGAAAGGTTACAGTGCTACATCCTCTGAAAGACAATGCTTTAGGTTCCTATTGCATAATTGGGATCAGTGGTTATATTTCACCTTTAAATCCACACGCTTTTATTCACCATCTGGAAATTAGTTGAAACTGCCCAATTATCTTCTAAGCGTTTTGAGAAAAGCAGATGTTTGTGAACTCCTTGTGCTCTAGTGCTAAGTGCCATACAAAATGCACAGGAAGAAACTTGTCAGTCAGACTATTCAGAATGCGAAGGGAGTAGAGCAAAGAGGAGTGAAGGCCACACATCATACAGGTGCTTCTTCAGTGACTATTGTCTGTCTTGTGCACTGAATAAATAGGGAACATTGTATGTTTGCATGTTTGTGACATCCTCTTTGAACATCTAATTGATTTCCCTAGCACAATGTATACGCATAATGGGTTTAATTCGGATGCCATCGGCTTAATTTGGCCATGACCCTATTTGAGTAGTTGGCTTTGCTAGACCGTTATCCATATTACAGGTTTACTAAGTTGCACTTCCGTTAGTTTTTTACGTATCTTGCTCTTCCCATGTTGTGAACCTACTGTTGCCACAGCAAAATATTCAAGGGATAAATTGGCAGTTGCTTTTCTTTTCCCCTAAAATGGAAAGAAGATTATTAATTTCATTACTGTGCTATTTTCCCTTCCCCTTCCTCTCCACATGCAGTCTTATATTTTCCTGAGTGCCTCTGTTGCTAATTGCTTCACAATTCTTTATTACTGCATCAGTTTCTAATGGTTACTTCACTCTTCACAGATAGAGTTACAGATTAATTTGGCTTTCAGGACATTCTTTTTTTTTTGGTTTAATTTTATTTTCCTCTTCCCTTTCAGTTTTCCCTTCTCCACAACTTCATAAAGTGCTTTGTTTTGGACTTAGAAGAAAACACTAGTATTTATTTTAAAATTAAGTAGTGTCAACACTTGTCACTGATAATACTGGCAAAGGAAAAATGTACTTAAGGTTTGTTCTTTGAACTTCTTCCTACCATTACAATAGTATTGGGAAAAGTTACTTTAATACTTTTAACTGTATTTTAAAAGTAAATTACTTGTTCATGACCAGTGTTCTACTTCCTTGCTCACCCTAAGAAATATTTGGATAATTTTTCACTGCAAGACAAGTGGCCTGGTATTTTACTTCACAAAGGTAATGCTTCATGAATAGAAGTCAGTTTTAAGATTTACATCTTCCTTTCTCCCACTGCCTGACCCAAATTTTATTTACATTTTGGGACTTACATTGGGCTGTCATGCCTTTTAATTCTGAGTATCCAGTTAGAGAAATTTGCTTCACAGAAATCTAAACCTGCCAGATTTTGCTGATGGGCAGAGCTTTTCTTCATACATTTTGGGAGGTGATGTAAATTAATTATTGGGGTTCTGGTATACATAAGCACTGTTTTGTTAAAGCCTGTCCTTTCAAACCACTGCACCATTTCTGCAAGTTTATTGCCTTGTTTTAATCTGGAAGGATCTATAGACAGATGTTGAGAAGTTTCCTACTTACTGCTTGCAAAATTCTGTGGAACATCATCTACGCTCGAGCAGCGCATGCTGTTGCCAGCCCCATCGCTGTTCACTGACAGCAGGCTTATGGTTTTTACGACATTTTTGCAAGCATGAACTGATGCTGTTTCTTCAATAATAGTGTAGCCCAGAACATACCCTTCTTTTATCTCAACAACTTGTCAACTCTGACGCCTATAATGAAAGTCAGATGCCAGCCCTGTTAACTGTTTCACTGGCAATGCATTTTAGTGGGAAGAGATAGGGCTGGTCACCACTGGAGGCATGAGGTGAATAAACAAAACATAAGAATGGTGCCTGTCTTGCAGCTGGTGGTACACCTGGAGTCCTGAGTCCAGTTCTGGGCTCCCCAGTACAAGAGAGATATGGACATACAGGAGAGAGTGATGGGCCACAAAGATGATGAAGGGACTGGAGCATCTCTCCTATGAGGAGAGGCTGAGAGAGCTGGGACTGTTCAGCCTGGAGAAGAGAAGGCTCAGGGGGATCTTAATGTATATAAATACCCAAAGGAAGGATGCAGGGTGGACACAGCCAGGCTGTGCTCAGTGGTGCCCAGGAACAGGACCGGGGGCAATCGGCACAACCTGAAACACAGCAGGTTCCCTCTAAAGTTCAGGAAACACTTTTGCATGGTGATGGTGGCTGACCACTGGCACAGGTTGCCCAGAGAGGTTGTGGAGTCTTCTTCCTTGGAGATCTTTAAAAGCTGTCTGGACACGGTCCTGGGCAAGTGGCGGAAGGTTGTCCTGCTTGAGCAGGGGTTTGGACCACATGACCTCCCCCTTCCAACCTCAGCCATCCTGTGGTTTGGTGACTGCAGAGAAATAACAGCATGGCAGGAACCCATTCTGCCAATAATTTTTTCATGGAGATGAATAGTTCTTTGGTTCTTCTAGACACGTGTCCCTCATTCCTTTTTTCTTAGGTCTCTTGCAGTTTCCTCTACTCCTTTCGGTCATACTACCCATGGCAGGCCGTGGCTACAGGACTGGACAGTCCTGTAGTGATCACTTGCTGAACTTTTGAGAATTGCTTGAAGAATTTCTGTGATGCACTACCTCCTGGAGTTAAACAACTACTTCACTTTTTACCACCGAACTCTCCTAGACCAACAGAAGTACCCAGAGCATCTGGAAAGGAGAGGTGACAGCAAGCGTCTCTGGTCGCGTCTGGTCCCATTCAACTGGACTCACCCCCCACTCCTGACGTGTTCTTCTGTCCAAAAAGGTGCATGGTGCTGCATGCCCTGAGGAAACGCTTCTCATCAGCCAGGGGCACCCGCAGGCTAAAAACCCGTGTATGTGTGTTTGTGTGTGTGTGTGGGGAATAGCGGAGCACCCCCGACCCCGCGGCCGCCTCCCCCC
>NW_009646761.1:723976-791542 GCF_000708025.1 Charadrius vociferus | reverse complement strand
GGTGGGGGTGGTGGGGTTCCTCAGGGTGTCACAGAGCCAAGGGAAGGGGCGTTGAGGTGTCCCCACCAACTTCTGTGGCTGCTCGTCCAAGGTTAGTGCTCGGTCTCTCGTTAGCGGGGACCTCGGCGTGGGTACGTGTTAGTTACTCAAAGCAGGGGGGAGTTGCAGCTCAACGGTTTAGTTGCTTTGAAATAGAGGAGGGAAAGACGTGCAGCCCGAAATGGGAGAGTATCAGGCTCGTCTGTCTTAGCAGATCCACTTTGGAAGAGGGTGGTTACGGGGGTACCACTTATTCTGCTTCCCCTGCTGTAGGCTGAGCTGGGGCGCACACGCTGTGCTACGTGGTGGAGGAGGGGGAAGGAAGAGAGGACATGGCACATGAGGCTGGTTTTTTGAAAGCCTCTGAAACCCAAGTAAAAACTCTTTGATCCTGTAAAGCAACGCGGAGCAGGTGCAGACATCCCTTTTGGAATGTAGGGGGATTTTAAAAGCCGCGACAAATTTTAGCTTTACAAATTTTCAGTCGAGGATGTGTCCCTCAGAGGTACTCTGTGCAAAAAGAAAGGGGGGAAAAAAAAAAAAAAAAAAGAAGAAAAAGACTTTTTGACTTGTAATTTCTTCTTTGTCACCAGGCGTGCCCATGTTGTCCAGCTTTGCTAGGAAATCCAGACAGAATGGGATGAACCTCAGTTGGCCACTTAGCATTCCAGGGCTGCTTCTGGTCTGTTCCCTTTCCCTTGCCGGGATCTTGTGGTATTACTGCTAGTTCTGCCAAAAACAACCCAGCTAGATGTGAAAAAGGAAGTGTGCAATGCTCGTAGATAGTTTTCTGACTGCTCCTATCATCTTTTTTTTAGGCCTTTTGTATCGATCTCCATGTATTGCAGTGAGGTGTTCAACAGCAACAATGAAGTACCTTAAATTTCCTAAGTTTTAGGCAAGCACCTGAAAGGTTCTTTTTACCCCAGAGGCGTTTGTAGGTTCTCACTGTGCAAAGGGAAGAGTAGGTCTGTGCTTGTAGGGTGACAGGCCTGCTGAAAGTCCAGAGATTGGCTGGGACTTCATGCTTTGCAGTCAGGTGCTAATGTACAACTGTAGGGCTTGCACTTTGAAAAAGGGTTTAGTGGGGTATGAAAAGCTTTAGAAGTTGCCCTATGTACTGTTTTTCAGGCTTTCATAGCAGTATAATTCACAGCAGTGGAAATACCCTTTTAAAGTCTCTTCTCTTACCTGTGTGGCATGTCATCATGAAAAATATCAGTATATCCTTGTTATTTATTAGTCGGAAAGCATTAGTATTTTTTTAGTGAAAATCTCAGCTGAAATGATGCCTGCAGTGGCTTAAATTGAGTAAGCAGGGGCTGTCACATTTCTGTAAGTTAATACTGTTTTATATAAAATCAAGGAAGTATTAAAACACCCTTCGTTAGGTATAAAGGTAACTTTAAGAATTGTTATTCCTTTCTACAAAGCATATAGACAGCTTTCTACAAAGCATATAGATGCAGACAGCTGTGTGAGTACTGCTTCATTTTAACTGCTGTCTCACACAGGATGTTCTGAGATGTTTTCAACTGGAGAAAAACAGTGCTTGAAGAGGACAGTCCTGGGAGTAGTGGCAACCACCACCATGCAGTTGCTCAAGTGTGCCTGCTCTGCTCTCTGAATTCCAGGGGTTGGCTGCTTGTTGTCAATGGGGGTAGGAACTAGGGAATTGCAGACAGCTGGGGAAGGGTCCTTCTTATTTTTATTTTATTTATATTTTGCTCCAAAAGTGCAATTTCACCATTGTAAGGAAGTACCCTCTCGTTTCTTGCCAGTGGTGCAGAAGAAAAACTAAAATTCTTGCCTGGCAGAAACAGGATCAAACTCACAGGAGAAAAGAAGTCATGTTTTCATTGAATTATAAAACCAAGGTAATGAGTGTGTAGGCTGAAGACACATTCTTCTCCCATTGTTCAAAGCTTGTCTTCTTGCTTTTGGGTTGTGACTTTGACAAGTATGAGCTTGATGAACATTAAATGTTCTTGTAGTACATTCATGGGAAAGAGGAGCATCTGGGTTGTGTGTGAGTATTGTTATTTTTATAATGCATCCCTTGTGTAATGTTAGTCTGGATGTTACAACAATAAAAAACTATTTCTGACAGAAGTATGAAGATCAGGGCAGTTGCAAAATATTATTGTTCTCCGTATCTCTCACTGAATTGTCTATATTAGTGTAGGATTAGCAAAGCCCAAAGTGTTGTTCTGGATGCTCAGAACTTGCTGCAACTACTTGCCTTCAGAGACACAAGTTGTCATGCTCACCAGACTTCTTTAAGCTCTGGCTGGTAGTTCAGTTACAGAATTAGCAGCGCCTGGGTATATTTCTGATACACTTTGCCTGTCTTTTGTTGTTGTTTTTTGTTGTGCTTTTTTTTTTATTGCTGGCTCAGCTTCCTGGTGGGACTGAGGGATTTGAAGGATGGATAGGAGTATTTACTTTCTTTTTTAGGTCCGTCCAAGAAACAGAGAATTCAGTCCAGTCATTTTCATGTTTAAGCAGGTATTCCATTGTAGAAAATGTGTTTAATTGAAAAAGTCTTATATTCCATACTTTATGCAGTTGAGAATAGCACTTTTCACATCTTTTTTTTTTCTGCTGTGGGGGCTGGGGATTATTAATTTATCACTGTACACAGTAAGAGTATTTTCTAACTATTAACCCATCTTTGAGCTTGCACGTTCATTAAGTAGCAGGTATATTTTTATTTGCTTATAGTATTTGCTCTGTTCCTTTATCAAAGATGTTCTAGCTATATAGGAGTTGAATTTTTATGCACTCTGTTGTTCAGGCATCAAATCCACTTCAGTGAAAAGTTACAAAACATGTGCTATGATTAAATTTTTAAAAGACTGGATAACTTTTGGCCCGTGAGTAACGTGAGAAGGAGGGCAAGCTGGAACACCCTGGAAAGGGTATCTGGTGTTTTTGTTCAGAGAGGCAAAAGAAATTAGTCCTGCTAAATTTCATATATTTATAATTTATTTTAAATAACAATAGTAATTACTTATCTGTCACAGGCTCGCTGTGCCTATGACAAGTTCTCTGCTCCTTTGGAGCTCTGGTCACTGTAAGCATCCTAAGGCTGGATCCCTTTTTACATCATCACTTGACATGTGGCAATTGCTACTACAATAGCAGCATTAAAACATGAACTGAAAACTTGCTCCAAGGCATCCGCACAGTTATGATTCCAAGGAATAAGCGATTGGTTTATCATTACCTGTTGGTGTCTGACAGCGTTGTTCTTGGCTAACTAAGTATGTGCTTTAGGGAAAATGACAAAACCACTAAGTCTTCTTCGCTGCTCTGGCTTGGAGTGTAGTGGGAGAAGACTAAAGAAAATCTATAGCGGTGGATTTAAGCGTGAACAGTGGGGTACGCACAGATACGTAAGTCCCAAGATTCTCAGTGTTGGCTGCACAGTATGTAGCTGTTTGTCTGACCAAACAAACAGTCACGTCGCACACCTCTCTTGTAGCAGTGTGAATAACTACATGCTTTCCTTAACTTCTTCCTCCTCTATCACCCCGTAGCTTAGAGTCAGAAGGGCCATTGACTGATTTAGTTGGACTTCTGAGGAGGCCTAAGGGTCACCTGCATTTTAGGCCTGTGAGTTAGCTGTCTTCAAAAGCATGCCTTTCCTTGTATTGAAAGAAGTTAGGCAAAGAATTCATCACCTTTCTTGGAATTTCCAGCGGGAGACCAGCAGTGCCACTGTTACAACTGATCTATGTTCCTTACTGTGTCAGTGAATATATTTGCCTGTGAGGATTTAATGTTTACTTCAGGTAACACATTAAAATACGAAGCAGCATCAGGCTTGGCAATTTGCCTGGGATCCTGTCTGATATCTAGTGAATTCCCACTGGCAATGCCTTAAATTGGTGATGGTGGTGACTCCTAAGAGATGCTGCTTTATAAAGATCTCTGAGGCAGCTAATTTTTAGTTCATTTATTGACTTACTGGTGCAGCGTGATTGTGGTACTGTAAGCAACTCTGAAGAAGTATGTAAGCATCTTCAGTATAGATAAACAGAAAACATTTTCAGTAGCCAAAGAATGAAATCACACTTGCTTCTTTTTTTTCTCCCAATTGAAAGAAGACCAAGGATCACACATACAATTTTTTTTTTAAAGATAATGCCTTGTTTGTTCGTTTATCAGGTATTTAATACCCTGTAGTCAAATTTGAATCATAGAATGGTTTAGGTTGGAAAGGACGTTGAAGATCGAGTTCCAACCCCCCTGACATAGACAGGGACACCTCCCACTAGACCAGGTTGCCCAAGGCCACGTCCAGCCTGGCCTTGAACACCTCCAGGGATGGGGTCTCAACAACCTCTCTGGGCAACCTGTTCCAGTGCTTTACCACCCTTGAATCATTCAGTCTCTTGAACTACTGCGTTAATTTTGTAAGTTTGCTTGTTTCACTGCAAGGTAGCTGTATTATGCAGAAGAAAATACTGTTTGAAAATCATTGTTTATGAGTTACTGACGTTAAAGTACATGGGTAAGGAGTGCTAAGTAGATTATGTCAACTACGGCAAGTGTGTATAAACTATTGGAATGTTAGCATTTGCTATCTATGGTAAATATCTGCTTAGATATGTAATTAGATGAACTATTTGAGTATAACAAAACACTGAGGCTATTTGCCTTTGAAATGCCCTGTGTAAAGTGTGCTGTATAATTTATGAGAGAAAATGTCTTTTCTAATTCCTACAGAACTTCAAAATCAGGAGTATGTTGTGCTGTTGTTTTTTTCTTTTTTTCCAAAAATAATTTTTTTCCCCCACTTCTAGAAAATTCTTCATGGCCTTAAGTAGAGTAGGGGAGGGAGATTCCACAATTAGGTTTTGGGAGTGGAAGGTTAAAAAGACCAATCATCTATTCTTTTGTATCCTTGGCACCCAAACACTTGTAATAGCAGTGTGAATGCACAGGTGATTTTAATTCTACCTATTTCCATTACTTGCCAGAAAGGATGTTAATACGGAAATTGCTACCATTAGGTTTCAGCATTTGCATTTTCTTTTGGAAACTGAAATGGAGACCATTATGCTCAACTAGACTTTCTGTGTAACTTTGGTTTCAGGGTTTGAGCCTTTTTTTTTGTTGTTGGTTGCTTTTTTCTATTCAACATGTATGTGAACTGTAACACAGTTTTCGGGTGCATTTTTCAGATGATGAAGCTGCACACTCCAACTAAGTTGTTTCAATAGTAATTAACCCAAGACTAGAAACTTGTTTGGATGACCAATTCTTTTCTGTGAAACCGAGTAACTCGTTTCCCCTTATCTCTATGTAATTACTTAGGCCCTACTTCAATAAATAGCATGCACTGAAATTTATTGTTATTAGGTGTCATCTTCAGACTTTTACATCAGATCTTTGGTATTCTGGATACTCGTCTTGGTGTGTGGATACTGGGTTTGGAACCAATATTTTAATGACAGTTTTTGGAATGGCACAGGTACAGGTGATGCTGCTTCTCCATGCGCTGCTTCCAGGCCTTGCAGAAAATGTTAGCCACAGTATGGGGTTTTTGCGTGGTGTCCCCCCCTCACCCCTCTTCCTCACCCTGTTTGTACTTCTCGCCATCTGGAATATGAGGAAGTATGTTGGAGTAATCAAATATATCATACCTGGCTGATGCCGGGTAGATGAACAGCATCAAAATAGCTGCAATAAGTGCAATCAAATACCAATTGAGTTACTGTTAGCATCAGAAAGTGGCTGTTCAGCAACTTATCTGCTTACACTGGGCTGTGAAAAAGCAACAGCTTGGAAGATGAGATGAAGCTGAGTATCAAAGGTTAATACAGTCTGGCATTGGAACTGGAAGCCTGAAGGGTGTTTTTGAGTTAATAAGGCTTTGAAGTAATTTCATTGTATTCCTATTTTTTCCTACTGTAAGCAATGAGAAAATCTACTGTTTAAGCCACAGATAGCCAGGGAGGGAAGTTGCAACCAAAACACTAGTTGAAAAGCATCTGAAGAAATACCAGAACTTATTTGGATGACTTTATTATTCTATTATTTACTCTATTAATTCTAGGTGACTGTCTTGGTAATGGGAAGTTGGAAAAGGCTGCTTACTGAAGAGAAGGGATGAGCATACAAAATAGAGATAGGTTTAACAAAGGGTAATCACGTGATGACTACAAACTATTGCAGCGATATTTATTAATTCTTGCAAAATAACACTGGAGACTGTCAGTGTGTGTGTCCTTGTGTCTGTACATCCCATCCCAGCAGTGCTCCTCTGGACTGTGAGCAAGCATGTGTTGGATTTGCACTGTTGGTGTAGAACGTCAAGTCATGAAGGTTGGTAATAAACAGTAAAATGAGGCAGGTAAATACCTAAGGTAAGCCACAGAGGATAAGCAACGTGGTTTTATAATCGAAAGGTCCCATGAGGAAACCCCATTTATTTTACAAAAAAAACCAGCTGCAAAGCGGGTGATTAAAGAGAAAGAAATAGTGTTACTTTGCAGCTTAGTAGTTGAGGTAGTGCTTTCAAGCTGCTCAAGGAGATGAAATCCTAGTGTTATGGAAGAATTTGAGTACACAAAGACTCTCCTGTGCAAGTGTTGAAAAATAACTGGACATTGAGTGTAAACAGATGATGCTTGCAATGTAACGCACAAATAGGCTTAAGAGGAATGGGGAAAATTCAGTTCGTAAACCACCTCCTTAAGGAATTAGTTGATGAGAGTATACAGGATGTGGCTTTGACTGGGTGCTGTAAAATTACCCAAAAGTTAAACTTCTGCCTATAATTACAAATAAAGAAGGACAAAAAAGAAAATATTTTTCTAATTAGAAAAGTAGTCCATGCAGTCTGATTTTTCTGACTTGGCCAGTGATAAAGCAAGGGCTTTTGTGAAACTGATGAGAGCGAAATTTTGCACTTGCACGGAGGGAGGTACTGTAATATGTTAGTGACCGACTATGGTGTAACTGTTGGGGGGCTGCTCAGGGCTATTGAAACCTGTGGGTGCGCCCAGGGCCCCGGCAGAAACATCCTTCGGTCTCGGGACATTTTGTATTTCTGTCAGCTTCGTAATGTAATTGCAAATGCTTCTTGGCTGACATTTTGTGACACGCTTTCTGGGTTCATGAAGAACTTGCAATATACACATGGGTTTCTGGAATGCTCTGCAAGCCTGCTCCGCAGTGTGAGAATGGTACTTTTTTTGAGCGTTTGCAAGCAGGACACGATATAAATCCAGAGGTACAGCCCGTCCCATCCCTGGCTTAGAGAACCAGTTGCGCTGAACGCTGCTGTTAGTTTTATGTGCCTGTCTGTAATGTATTTCTTCCTTGGCTGAAAGGAAATTCTTTTGGGATGCTAGCAAACCCAATTTAAAAGTGTTCTCGTTTAGGAAATTTTATTTCATGTATGAAACAGAGTAGCATGACTAGTCTTATTGCATAATGACCCTGCCTTTGGATAGCAGGGCCTGATTCTCTTACACGCTGCTTCTGTGAGAAAAGCATGACTTGGGACCTCCCTTTGAGGTCTCACTTCTCTTACAAGGGTAAGAAAATACTGTATTTCTCAGCTTTTTCTGCAGACCTTAGAGGCTTTCCAAAATCCTGGTGGGGTTGCGCTAATTACAGCTGGTAAAAATTGCACTTTTGTGAACAACCAAGTAAGTTGTGGCTGGTTGAGTGTGTTGTAATGTTACAGGGTGTGTAACGTCAGGGCCCAGGAGTAGGGAAATGCAGGAAGTGAGTGTTTATATTGTGGTCTTTGTGTATCTGCTGGTTCAGAAGTGAATCACTTTCTTTTTTTATCAGTGCCCGAGGTAGAGGTAGAAAGCTTTTTGGGGTCAGAACAGTGAGTTACCGTTCTGCAGTTGACTGTCTCTTGGGTTTGCACCAGGTTACAGAGTGTTGTTTTGTTTTTTTTAATTTATTTTTTAATCTTTATTCCTAGTGACATCAGTATTCCGCCAGTAACAGGGACTAATTCTGGGCTTCTTTCCAGAATGATGTCTTTGATCAGCTAATTGCCTTGATAGAACAGAGGCATTCCCAGCAGAACAGAAGGTACTCAGGATTCTTCCAGATATTCACATTTATATGTGTAGTTCTTGCTAGCAAAATTTGGCCTAAGCTCTTTGAAAGGCATCATGTG
Organism: Charadrius vociferus; assembly: GCF_000708025.1. Classification (NCBI taxonomy): domain Eukaryota; kingdom Metazoa; phylum Chordata; class Aves; order Charadriiformes; family Charadriidae; genus Charadrius; species Charadrius vociferus. Next base: position 783,348 of record NW_009646761.1, on the reverse strand, counting down.
AACCCTGTGTTTTGAAAGAGTTACTAAAATGAGGTGAAGTGTAAGAGCCAAATAATTATTCAAAATTCTTAGCAAACAGGAAGGTAGCTGGGGAAAGAGAGACTGAGGGGTCCTATTTTTGTTTAAGTTGAACAGCTTCTTCAGAAGGAAATATAGAAATGTGGGACTCGGGTGCGAGTTTTTCCTCCCCACCCTGTTGCTTCTGGCTTTCTTCAGACAATAGATCGGTAGCAAGTCCATTTTATGTCCATGCTTTTGATAAGAGGAGTAGTTTGCATCACTGTCTCTGTATTCCCCCATCTATATATTCCCTCAGTTTCTCGGGGTCATCTTTAATTTTGTTTATTATTTTAGCTTTTTTATTAAAGAATAATGCAGCTTGCACAGTTTTTGTGTTCATAACAAATTCTACTTTTCTGTGGGCTCTTTTTAATCCCCTCTTCAAGAGATCAGTGTTAACTGATCTCTGTTGGGACAAAAGACATACCACTCTAACGAATAGTCTTCCTTTACCTCTGAGTTGAGGTTTCAGGGGTGTTCTTTTTGTAGGCCATTGCCTTATTTGCCAGCTTCCTTTAATAGTCCTCTTACAGCACTCTTTAATTTAACTGAGCCTTCAGGCAAGAGAAGGGCTTGGTTCATTTGCTTCTTACGAGTGTGTGACTCGAATAACAGCAGGCTGTGTGAAATAGTTGGTCTCAGTTCTGCTCTAAGTGCAGAGAATTCCATGGAACGTAATCTGCATGTGGCATCTTGGTGGAAATTTTTACTTTAATGACTGAATATGAACATCTGCTAAGTCTTCTGTCTGAAAGTAGACCTTCCAGTGTGAAGTTCAGGACGCGTCAGTGCGATGGTGAAACTTGAACTGTTCTTGCTGTAATGAGGATTTGAAATGGACAAATAGAAGACCTCATTTTTGGGCTAAAAGCTCTTCAAGGACTCAGCATAATTTGAAACGAAAAGAATTTTAACCTAAAGGTCTTCGAGTATGGTCTACAGTAATATAACATACTGTTAAGAGCTTTTGTACTCTTAAGACCTCCACAGCTGTAGCTCTTGCAGATCAGTATTTTGGGGGAGAGTAGTCAGAAAGCTCAAAAATGGCTGATTTTTTAATGTTTGTTTCTTTTTGTGCATTGTTTTTTTTCCTAACCCTACAGAAAATTGTGGACTTATGCTGAGTCTTTTTCATGTTGTCTGTTCTAATAAATGAGTGACAAAATGAATGGCCACAGTTTTCCGCATACTCTGGATTGGTTTTCCTTGCCTTCTTTAATGTTAACATATAGGTTGTAGTGCAATATATTGCTGTTTTCAAAATTAGGATTTTAACTATCGGAAAAACGTGAGAAGCCCTGAATTTGCGCTAGGTCTCACTGGAACTAAAAGTCTGAAAACCTTGAGACTTTTGGCAGTTTTTACCCTGCACTATTATCTCTATCTGCTACTTAATTTGGAAATTCAGTCTCATAGTATGTACAGTACTTGATTGCTGCGGACATGGCGGAGACAGAAGGGATTTGCTGCAAACCATAAGAACTCAGTGGAAGTGGGTGTATCATCAGTAAGTGTGTTTTGAGAGTTTAAGGCCAAAGTATAAGCTAGACTTTAGACCGTTATCTTGCCTCTGGTTATTCTGCAAGTGAACTGTGCTATGGCTGTGGTCAACACTGCGCTGTTGTCTGTGACTATAGCTGAATCAAACTGACATCAGGTGAGAGCAGTTGCCCTCAACAGAAGCATTGTTCTTCCTGTGGCCTGGTTGTGGTTTCTCACCATGTTTTGAAAAGTATAAGTAAAGGAGTGGTGATCTACAGAGTAACGTTAACAGCGTTGTTTTATTTTTTTAAAGTATATATTTAAGTATACTTTTAAAGTGTCCTTTGTTTTCCTCTGTGCATTCTGCTACATGCCAATAACGAGTAGCACTATTCAGCACTAGTGAAGACACACCTGGAGTCCTGAGTCCAGTTCTGGGCTCCCCAGTACAAGAGAGATATGGACATACAGGAGAGAGTATGTCCCAGTGAAGGACCACAAAGATGATGAAGGGACTGGAGCATCTCTCCTATGAGGAGAGGCTGAGAGAGCTGGGACTGTTCAGCCTGGAGAAGAGAAGGCTCAGGGGGATCTTAATGTATATAAATATCCGAAGGAAGGGTGCAAGGTGGACACAGCCAGGCTGTGCTCAGTGGTGCCCAGGAACAGGACCGGGGGCAACCGGCACAACCTGAAACACAGCAGGTTCCCTCTAAAGTTCAGGAAACACTTTTGCATGGTGATGGTGGCTGACCACTGGCACAGGTTGCCCAGAGAGGTTGTGGAGTCTCCTTCCTTGGTCCTGGGCAAGTGGTGGCAGGTTGTCCTGCTTGAGCAGGAGTTTGGACCATGTGACCTCCAGAGGTCCTTTCCAACCAACCTTAGCCATTCTGTGGTTCTGTAATAAATATCCTATTTATGCTCCTTGTTAAATGTCAGAGTGATTTTTGTTTTCACCACCTTGGCAGCAGGAGCTAGTGGAATCTTGTAACCGTTGCCATAGATGTGAGAAGGATTTATCCCTGTGCCTTCCTGAAAGGGTTGCCTCATCCTCATTCTCGTGCTAAAGAAGTTGAAGATAACTTGTTCTCTATCCTCCCCTGTCAGAAAGGAGACCTGTGACTTGTTTATGGAGTAGATGGTAGGATAATACTGATGTTGCAAGGGGAGGAACACTTGGTATCAGCCACGTGAGTCAACTGAATTCTGCAGATCTTTCCCATAACTGTCTGTCCTGGAGCAATTAGAGTCTCTGTTGTTTATCAGGCAGAAATTGTTTGAATGGCCTGGAGGTTATTTGTCTCATGTCTGCTTCTTACCTGTGGTTGGCAGCTAGAACCGAAGCTGAAGAAATGTTTCAAGGGAGTAGATTCACTAGGTCAAATGACGCAGGAGCTCTTCTGCTGGTTGGAGCAATTGATGTTTGAGACATTTTTTCAGGAGCTGTAGGGAAGTTGTGGCAGTGATTTGGGCCCTGATGCTACTTGACCATACAGTCCAAGCAACAAACTTGTCTGACAAGTACCTTCTGTTTCTAACTGTACCTTTAACATACATTGAGGACTTAATAATTCACATGTACAGATCTTCAGTACTCACTTCAAGAGTGTAAAAAGGGCTGTTAGGGATCAAAGATGCTACTTTAAGGATAGAGACTTAATCTTTGAATGAGTCACGCAAGCACTGTGCTAACATGCTAAGTTAAGTAGTAAAGGAAAAACACGATCCCATTTGTTATATGCATTTGTGCCATGGACTCTGTGAAAAAGGTTTTCACAACAGTTGTGTCTTTGAAGAAATTCTCCGAGTACCCTCTTCTAGGGTTCAGCCTTCCCCTCCACCTTCTCTAAAAACTAATCAACAAACTTCTTAGAGGCAACTGTATACAAAATTTAATCGGAACATGCCCGAGCAAGTGATGCAAAGCTAGTTGATGAGTATTCATAACCACTGTTGTGGTTGTGCGTAAATACATGCCCTCATTGTAAACTGTCCCAGTTTTGAATTCTCACATGTAGGTCTTCCAGAAAATAATACACTTCACCTAGTGTGAACGCTCCTTTAAAAACTGTGTTGGTGAAGTCAGGGAATAATCAAATGTTAGAAGCTAAACAGCAGTTATGAACTTTCACAGGCAATTGACATCAGAGAAACACCTTGCCATGAGTGCAAGACTATTTTTTCCAACAGGTCCATCACTGACCTCTTGATTCCGATCATGTTGACCAACTGAGAAAATACTTGTAGGTAACAAGCCTGAGAGCCAAAATCCACACTTCTCCTGGAAACCAAGTATCATGGATTCAGTAGAGAGAAAAACTAAGTGGGAAACTACAAGTTCCCTAACTCCCCTGATCCCACTAAGCCGTGCCTGTTTCAGAGGTGTCATTCTCTTTTGTTCCATCTTGTGAACAACTCGGTCACTTTTGTGCTTTCTGCCACACATCCGTCTGCTCTGTGAAGCACAACTGAAACTGTTAAGACCTCTTTTCAGGCTTGAAGGAGGATCTAGGTGCATAAAAGCTAGTCTTAAGGTTCCCTGACAGTATTTATTTGATCTAACAGAATATTGTGTTTTCCAACAAACCTACAGTAGTGCTATTACAATTTGTTTTCAAAGCGCTCTCGTAAAAAATGGAACTTTTAAAAATCTGTCCACTAAGAAAACCGAACTGTTAGGCAATATTTTCCTTTTTTGTACCTACACACTGTGACAGTGTGCTTTTTGTTTGTATTTCCAAACATGGGTAAGATCAGTTCTATTAATCCATTATTTACCCATTTTTACATTTGAGTGGTTGTCTTTAAGTTACTGACCTTTGATACTTGTCAAGATGGCAGTTGAACAGCAGTTATTTTCCTCATGTAAATGAATAGCCATGCTAGTTAAAAAAAATGTCTTGTAAATAAAATTGTAATACATTTTAAAACTCTGTCAATATTTTAATGGTTGGATTAAGTTCATTTTTTTCCAAATATTTAAAGGAATGCTAATTTTCCTTAATTAAAAGGAAACACTGTAACAGTTGCCTTAAGGCCAAAGAGGAGTTGTGCTGGCTGTCTGGATGCCTGGGAGTGAGGTGCTATGGGGCATAGCTTTAGGAAATGGGAAATGCTTTCCTATTTGTAAAATAGGGGTGACTTAATTCTTAGGTAAGAGAGAAGAGCAGTAAAAATATGTGGATGTTGAGTGATGCAGGAAAAGACGCGGGAAGAAAGGGGTAAAAGAATTAATATGTAAAGAAATTACTCTTTTGGTCTGCTGATCAGTTTATTAATAATTTGTATTTAAATAGGTGGTTGAATCCCTTATTTATTATTGGCCATAAACGGAAGCTTGAAGAAGATGATATGTATAAAGTGCTGCCAGAAGATTCCTCAGAGAAGCTCGGAGAACAATTGCAATGGTAAGGAGAAAAAGAATTGTTCTCTTTCATTGTATTTCTGCCCGTGAAGGTGAGAGTCTTATTTCTGTTCTAAAATTAAAAGAGGTTGTTGTAACGTTTAACAAGGTCTGCTGTTAAAAATGCTGAAGAACTAGAAGTAGTATTTAGAACTTGTTTACCATGGAAGCATTTTAATTTTTTCAACTTACACATAATGAAAATGAATTAGAGTATTTCCATTATGCCATTTATAACTAATTTGACAATTTGCAAAATGCTTGGAAAAGAAGACTTTTCATCATCTGTTACTGCAGTAATCTAATCCTTAATAAATTAATGTGAGTCTTCTGGCCTGTGGTAGAATAGCTATGGAAACTTTTTAATTTTCTCTGTATAAAAGTGGGGAAAAAGTTTTAGGTTTTCTTGGGTTTGGTTTTGAGCACAAACTGAATTAAGTGACAGCTGTGTACCTTTCATATATGTGTGTATATAAATATACTTACGTTGAAAATACGCCGCTCTTTGGTAAAGTGGATAAAATGGGCATCTAGAAGGTGTTTTTATTTTGTTATAAATACTTTTTCGTGGGCTGTGTACCAATCATGTCATGGACCCAGGAGGATCTGTCTTTAATAGTGAAATACCTCCCAAGAGTAACCTTTTATGTAAATTGACTTGAACCTTGCAATTGGGAAGGCTTTTGTCTTCAAATAATGTTTTGTTAAGTATAATTAGAGGAAGAGGTGTCTCCTTGTGAAAGGTGGCCTCTGTGTTAAGAAAGTATGGCCTTTCTATTTCGTGCCTTTACGTTGAAGGCAGAGCAAATCAACTTTCCTAATAGTTTGGTTGTGAGGAGAGACTGCTCAAGACATAAAAAGACTCGAGAAACAAAAGGTTATGACCAGGTCTTGCATCATCCTGCTCTGGATGAGTTAACTGAGGAAATAAGGTCAGTGATAAGCTCATAGGAGTGCAGCTTTTAACATCTTCGTAGCTGAAGGGCTTTGCCAAATTCCATGGTTGCGTCTTGAAGCAGTTCAGGGAGTTTGCTGTGGAGGAAGATGGACTCTTTCCAATGATTCTTCCAGTAAAAGCACACACTTTCCGTGAGTCAGGAAATGGTAGAAAATACAGCATGCAAAAAAAGCGGTTTTTAATTCTTTAGTGCTCTTGGCCCAGAAGCAGAGAATATAATTCATAAATAGCCACCTAAGGAAGTAGCCTTTTTTCTTGGGCCAATAAACCCTACAGAGTGTGTGTACGCGGTTTCAATTCTGATTCTGAAGCATTTAGACGGTAACTCTATAACCCTTGTAACAAAAAAGAGGGTAAAAATGAATCTAAAAGTGTTTTCTTATCCATACTGTATGCTTCAAACTTGTGTGCTTTGTTGCAAAATAATTTGGCTTTCATGCCTTAGACTCATTTCAGCCCTCAAACTAGCAAGGTCAGAGGGTCTGGCAGAAAATATTTAGCCTCCAGAAGCAAGGCAGAATATCCTGTCTGACAACAGTGCGCTTAAGCTTACATCTGCATAAGTTCTGATACTTTCTTGTTAAAATCATGCGTGTTATTATTGTCTTTGATTTTAATGTGAGCAGATTGTGTCCTGCTTGTGGGCAAATAGTAATGCAAGGGTCTTTGCCACTCTGCTGCTGTAATCCTTGCCTTCAGAGAGATGTGTGGAGTGTTAAGTGACAAAACTGCTGCAGTTTCCTCTGCTCTTGTGCTGTATTTGGTCATCCTCATCGAAGTACATGGTGGAAAAAAGAAAGGGCCAGATATGAGAAAGGGTTGTGCACCACAACCTGTCAGGGGAAGTGCAGAGCTTTTAAGAAGTTAAAGACTCTCCATGCTGCTTCAGTTTAGTCCATAGTCAGGAGATCATATGATAATAGACTCTTAACTGAGGTGAGTGGCTGTCTGAACTGAGAGGAGAAGAAGGAAAGAAAGGGTTCCTCATCTGCAAATATGTCAAAGGTGACAGTAGTCAACAGTGGTGAATTGTTTGTGATTATACAAGAGCAAATAGGCCTATAATACTATGTGTTTATGTGGATGAGAAAACATGACTGTCTGTTAACTTCATTTTTTGTTGTTGTATAGAAGTAATCATGGGAATCTGGCTGTAAGTCTGAAAGTGTTATATTCCAGGTAATTGCCTTGTGATTTTACTTCTGTCCTCCAGCATGTTTGCATTTTGCTTGTCAGGTACTGGGATAAAGAGGTGCAAAAAGCCAAAAAGAGAGGAAAAATGCCACATTTAACAAAAGCCATTATTCTTTGTTACTGGAAATCCTATTTAGTTTTTGGAGTTTTCACAATGATTGAGGTAAGTGGTGTAAAATGTCATACAACACGCTTAGCTAACAGCAATGTGAAACTTGGCCTATTAGATTGCATGATACATACTGATGACTTAATGCTGGGCTGTTCAGAGAATCTGTAATGTTCTTGTACTCTCTCAGAAAAGTGAAACAGAGCTACAGCCCTGTAGAGACTGCAAAATTGAATTGTAACTGGGATTATGGATGTGTAACAGATTTCAGTGGTGTATTTTTAAGACATTACAAGCTACTGACTTGCTTTGTAGGGCTTAGCCGTATTTTATGTATCTGAGTGGGGTGCCTCGTAGAAAAATGTCTTTTTGCTGTATGTAAATGGCTGTAAAGAACACACTGTCATCTTTAAAAATGGAAGTGTAATACATATCCATGCAATTTTTATAACATCAAAGTCTTTATTGGTAATTGAGAGAGTTCTTTTTAAAGATTCAGCTAAATTTTAATGTGGAACATATATCTTTTGGATTATGTGTTGAAAAAATTGGCTTGACATTTTAGAGCACAATGAAGGAAAAGTAATGCGGGATGTGACTTGCAGTACTTGGCCCTTGTTTGCCTGGTTACAAGCTTGGGTAGCATGGTATGATACAAAATTTTTAATGCTTTTCCCCCCTTCTTTTTCTTTCAGGAAACCCTCAAAATAATTCAGCCAGTATTTTTGGGAAAAATTATTAGTTATTTTGAAAACTATGATCCCTCAGATGAGGTAGCTTTGAATTTTGCATATTGCTACGCAGCTGCTCTGTCTGTGTGCACGCTTGTTCTAGCTATAATGCACCACTTATACTTCTATCATGTACAGCGGGCTGGCATGAAGCTGCGGGTAGCTATGTGTCATATGATTTATCGGAAGGTAAGCAAATCTGTTTCCAGGTATATTTGGCGTTTGACAGCGATTTCGTTAGAAGAGTTTAAAAATATGGTTGTTACGTTCATGCTTGCAATTCCATTGAAGATACTCATTTGTAGAAATGAAATGCACGCTCATATGTGTCAGACCTTAGATGTATATATGTGCTTTTGCTCTCTCGTCAGTAATGTGGTGTCTGAATGATAGCTTCAGTCCTCCTACCAAAGGCGGTGAATTAAATAGCCTTAAAGCCTAGGAGGAGCTGCTGATTTTGTGCTGTCGGAGAGGAGCCCCCCACATTGCTGGTGGGAGGTCTGTGTTCTGGAGCAGTAAAAGGCCGTGAGCATACAGCAGGGGAGGGGGCCAGAGCTCCCGGGGGATGCTCTCAGCATACAGCAGGGGAGAGGGGCAGAGCTCCCAGGGGATGCTGGCAGTTACTCAGCCCTGCCATTGCATCCCTGGGGAGCACGTTATGCTTGGCTGTCACCATCTGCTTCACCATTCTCAGTTACCCGGGAATTGCTTCACTGCCCAATTCCTACGCCCCCACCCCCTCCTTGTTGTGGTTAGTGTTGGGATTTATTTATATTTTCTTCCAGCAGTGCTGTAGAGGTAGTGCGTTGCCTCCTTTGCGGGGCAGAGAGGCTGCCCCCTCTCTCAGGGCATCCATCAGGTTAGTTCAGGGAGAGGCAGCCGAACTGCGGTACTGCTGCTGCCCCCTCCAGGCTGGAGGGGATGGATGCTCGGCATCTTCACAGGCAGGTGCCTTTAGTATCCCTACTATTTGGTGGGGGGAAGAAAGAGAGGAGTGGGCAGAGGAGAGACTGTCCAGAACCAAGCTGAATCCTAGAGGTAGGGTAGAGCCGTTTTCTAGTATCAGTAGTTACTAGTTTTACTGTGGGAGCACTGGAGTCGTCCTTCACTAAAGCCAATGAAGTGTGAGAAGGGGTGTATGTTCAGTAAACTGTAGTTTTATTGCTGTCTGTGTGTCCTGATCAAGAAAAAGCTGTCCTTGACTACAGGCAGAGCTGAGGCCGCTGTCAGATGGAAAGTGGAACAAGAGAAGTTATGGATATTACCTACAGGAAGGAGTTGAACAACATCCAGGATGAAATGCTGGCCTTGGTGTGCTCTGGGGAGAAAGCAACCCAGTTGTAAATGTCTGATTCCCTCTTCTGAAACTATTGGCAATACGCAAACCATTGAACCTGTCTCTGGTTCCAAGCACAAAGTCCCTGATGGGGGTGCTGGAAGGGAAAATGCAGTAACTAGCAGCTTTAGTGCTGCTAGAATAGTGTTCTGACAGACCTCAGCAAAGAAGTTTAATTGAAGGATCAACACTGTAAAGTTTCTTTAGCACGTAAAGAACTCTGTTATTTTAACCATTAAACATAGGTACGATCCACTTAAGGCAAACACACTACTGGTATAGGTCACGCGAAGGTTTTGGGCTAAGCAGTAAAGTGAGGAGAGTAAAAACGGCTCCATTGTAAGTGTTGATTGCTTTTCATGCACATATTTATTCTCCTCCCTCTTCTGATACCTTGGAAATTATCCTCTGGGAACTCAGCTCTAACATGGCACACTGCTTTCTTGTACATAAACATCTCTCTAAGGTATTAATTTACTAAACTGATTATCATAACACAGTTTGAAATTCATGAAATATGTATATAGCGATGGTGTTTGTTGCTGTGTTGATATTAGCTTAGAAGCTTGGAAAAGAGATGTTCATAATATGCACCCTTATTTCTGGAGATGCGATTAAATGGAAAATTAATCTCCCCTCATCTCATAAATGTTTACTCCTGAGGGTGAAGGCTGAGGTCACAGCAGAACATTGATAAGCCTTTCTAATCATTTGTCTTCATTATCTGGGGCTTATAGATAGGTCATACTTTCTTCTTTATCCTCATATATGCTTTTGAAAGAATCTGGATGCTAATTTACCAGCACTTTTGCAGTGTTTGTTAATTGCTGTAGTAAATAAAAACTTGGATTTGCAAGGATGAGTGAGTTGGATGAGAGAGCATCCTTAATAGAGAACTTCAAATGCTCATAATTCTGAAGTTTTCGACCCTTTTTCATTTCCTGGAAAGTTAAAATCTCATTTATAAAAAGCCTGCATTCAAACTCCAAGCTGTTTTGTGATCAGTAAGAAGTGTTAATGATGCACGCAGGAAGCTTGAAACATAAATGAAAGTGGAATCTGTCTCATGACTCACAATCTCATGTTTTAAAACCAAAGGCTACTTATCGAAGTCTGATTTTATTTTATTTTATTTTATTTTTAAGACTTAACTTTTAAATGCTCTTTGAGGTTCAGAATGAACCCTACAGCAGTTTAAGCTGTGGGTGGAGTAGTTGGTTGAGACAGAAAACAGCCCAAAAGGCGTCAGGAGTTATTTGACTGAACAGTTATATTACTCCTTTTTCTGATCAGTTCTCCCTTTTTAATGTGCTTTTGAATTAACTATTCAGGTCAGGGAGAGATTAAAACATTAAGATGGGAGTACAGAAGGCAAGTAATGGTTAAGGAATTGAAATTGGGCCTGTGCAATTACATCAGGGGGGGAAAAAAAAAGTTTGACCTGGGACATGAAGTGTACAAACTGCTCTCATTAGTTCATGTAATTAAAACCTATTTTCCTTGAGAAAGGGTGCTTGCTGGGAAATACATCTGTATGGAAAAATTTATAGACAGAATATCAAGCAGTTCTTTGTGCTGAAAACAAAGATAATTGGCAAATGCAAAACAAAATGTAAATTCAAACTACAGTTGCTTTTTAAAAAGGTGTGTGGCTCTAGGTAATCTTCAGTAGTATTTCTTGCCTTTGGAGTGAATTTATAACTGTTAAAGTCAACGCAGTATCAAAGCCACAGTTTACTGGATTTGGCTGGGATAATTTTTTTTTTTTTTTCATAACAGCCCGTGTGGTGCTGTGTTTCAGGTGTAGTAGCAAGGAAAACTACCAAAATGGGACTTTTTCGTAGAAATTGGTTATATAAGTAAAACTGCTGCTTTGTGTCCAGTGTTTCCATTTCCTTCTGTATACTCTGCAGTCTAGACAGGTCCGTTCAGCCAGGAAAATGTAAGGCTTATTTAATTAAAAAAAAAAAAAATAATAAAAAAAAGAAAAAACAGTGCTACTTCGAAAGTAGTTTTAAAGGGGGAAGGGAAGAAAATTGTGTTGCCACTGATGTTGGAAACGGCTGTCTCTTCCCTGAGAAGACACAGACGAGCACCTTCCTTTTGGCTCTGATGCTTGCGTGGTTCCTCCTGAAACTGTCTTGGTCAAGAAGAACTGGGCTAGGACATTTTGAAGCTGGTTTTGCTGCCTGTATCCAAAATTGCTAGGAAGAGGTTAGAAAGGTAACTCAGGTGGTGGGTCTGAGACAGACCCAAGCCGTGGGTCACTAGCAAGACACCAGTGCAGTGTTCTCCTGGGTGGCTTAGGTGGACCTCAAATAGCAGATATGTATCTGTGTCGTAAAGGAGTAAGTAGCAGTAGGTGCTGTAAACACACCCTGGTGGGCAACTTCTTCAAACACGGCGATACTTGAAGTCCCATTATTATGGTCTATAGGTATCTAACAGCTTCTGTAGGAGTTTATCAACCTTGATCTGAGGTGTGGAGTAAACATGATAGAAATGTGGATGTGCTGTGGCTGTGTTACCTGCAGGCGGCTTCATGGGGGATTTTAGATGTATGAGAGGCAAATGGCTTAAGACAGGGAACGAAGCAATGATTTTTCTCAAATAATTAGATCTCATCTCTCATATACCCAGTGTCCTAGATTTATTATTGGAATATCAGAGGAATTTCTTAGCAGAGTTTTAAATGTGTCTGCCAGCTGGTTTCAATGAAGTGAGGATTGGGATTCTCTCTGAGATTAATACCTTTGTAACCCGACAGTGAGGTGCAAAGAATGTAAGACGCTGTTTGAAATGATGCTTTGAATAGTACTTTGATGTCTGATGTTCTTGCACCTGATTTAAAATATTGGAACAATGTTTTTGAAAGAATTACTGTTTTCAAGTTAGGTTTGATCAAAAAGGAATCTGAGTAATAACTGTTTAGAGAGGGAGAAGTAGATGTGCACCACCTAAAAATGCGAACTGTTTTTGAGGAGTGATCTATTCCTGTTACAGGAGAATGTGTAACATGTTTTGTGTATTCTTATTTGGGCTGCAGAACTGTGTTTTCTTTATAGCAGGTGTAGAAGGAAGCAGGGTCTGTTCTTTGCCTCTTTGAGCTATTTCAGTTTGGATCTTTGCAGTAATGTTCAGACTGCATGTTTCCAGATGTGATTTTTTGGGGGGGGCTTTGTATAATCACATTCTATTTTCTACTGATAAACTTATTTATTAAACTATAAAAATATTTGATATTTACTCTTGTTGCTTTTCATAGCATGTGCTAAACTCTTTAATATAATTCAGAAATCTTATGGTTTTATGAAAGTTATTAACAAGGGAAATATTTATTAATTTGTAAAGGGTTATTAACTCTTATTTGCAAAGATTGAAAGCACAGTTTGCAGTGTTAGCAAGAACTGATAGTGTAAAATGAATAACTTGGGTTGTTTGTCTTCTGTCAGGAATCTCATTCAAAACAGAATTCTTTCAATTGGCTAAACGTTGTCCTGATTTTAATTTGGTCTTCAGGTGGAGTTTTTCATTCCTGTTTTGAACAGATGCTCACAATGTGGGGGAAAGCAATGCAAATGAGATGTTCCAGGCTCTTTTGTTTAGTTTTAATAACTTGCTATGTTGGTATTTTCCCATTTTTAATCACTTCAGATGACATGAAGATAGTTATGGCACTTTTGTTCTTGCAGTCCTTCCCTAGACTTTTTTTTTAATAGGCTCTTCTTCAGGACTTTCTTCAGAATATTTAACCTAACCCATAGGTTGACTAAGGTTCTTGAAATGTGCCCAGATGTTCTCAGGCAAAAGCTGAGATGTGGCTTCAGCTTTTGCCCCAGTATTGTATTTGTGTATTGAGTCTTCTGTGTATAGGTGTACTGTGCTGTATGAGCTGTGACAATTTGAGACTGTTCTGACTTTTTTAGGCACTTCGTCTCAGTAACGTAGCTATGGCAAAAACTACCACTGGTCAAATAGTAAATCTTCTGTCAAATGATGTGAATAAATTTGATCAGGTAAGAAGTATTACAGATCTTTCCGAGGGGCTGAAGAAATTGTGGGGTTTGAGTTAAGAAGTTTTTGTACAACTGGTGATTAAGTCTTTCTTATGAACTTCTCTTCTAGTTGTTTCTCGAACATCATAGGAAGAGAAATATTCTCTTAAAATATGGGAGGAAAACATACTCCCCCCCTGCCTTAAATATTTTCCTGCTGTTTTCTGAAGCTAAGAGAAATGTTGGTGCATGAAGATAAAACAATCAGTGTGATAATTTGCTTACTTTCTGGATGTTAGGCACCTCTGTGTACATCTGGGTCTCTGAATCTGGTGCAGAATTCTTACTGAATGCCTCAGTACCTGCCACAGGCACAGGTGCTTCCTGAACTTTGTGTTATTAGGGTTCAATTTTTTAGTGAAGACCACAAGCTAATTTTTATTTCTTAACTGTTTGCCTAGGTAACGATTTTCTTGCACTTCTTGTGGGCTGGACCAATTCAAGCTGTAGCAGTAACAGTACTTCTCTGGATAGAGATAGGCCCATCATGTCTTGCAGGAATGGCAGTTCTGATTATTCTTCTTCCTATCCAGACCTGCATTGGGAGACTTTTTTCTTCCCTAAGGTAAGGTCACACGTGTTGTTTTGTAGATATTTTCTGTCCTGGGTTTTAAAGTGTGCATACTGGACACTGGAGGTAGAGTATTGCTCTGAGATCAGCTGCTGTCTGGTGAGGTTTTTTGCCAATGTTTTATATTTGCCAATGTTTTTCATAGTTCCTAATGTGAGATTTATGAATTCCTGTTTAGGAACTTCCAGTGGTTTGTCTTCCAGACGTGCTGAAAATATCTGCTACTCGTTAGCTCTCCAGTCTATTAAGAGAGTTGGGCTATGCCTGTAGCTAGCTACCTTGCTCTAGATCTTGGCATAGAATTGTGTAACTCCTTGAGCTTTGCCTTCCTGCATTGATGCTCAGGGAGTGGTTACTATAAAGGCAATAGTGTCAGTCCTGCTGTAAGTTTGACTTACTGGGGTGGTACATGGGTTACAGCAGAGAGCTCTGAAGGTTTCATGTTCAAAGATCTTGCTCTCTCGCCTCCAAGACAAAGATGCAGAGAGGAAAACGGGGAAGGAACTGAGAGAGAAAGGAAGAAAAAAATTGTGAAGGTGGTTGTGATGCCAGCTATGAGGTTTCTAACTGTAAGGTTCTAGGCTGTGGAGATATAAAATGAGTTCACATTAATTTTCCCTTATCAGACAAATCTGGTTTTCTGTGACTTCATCCTAAAAAAGACACTTGCCTCAAGTGGGATTATTGAATTATCTTTGATGTTCTCGCTTCCTAACTTTCTTTTTCTTGTGTAATTAATCATGCTCTACGTACATCATGAATTTATAAATGGCTTTTGCATCTAAATGGAAATATTTTTGTGTTCTTTACTGTGTATGCGTATGCTTAGTAGCGCTATGTATCTTCGTTGCATTTGTGTTCAGGGTGAATGGGTTCCTTCTAGCTCCTTGGATAAGTAAAACTTTTTCGGTGAATTACTGTTGTTTTCAAGTTGTATTTTAAGGCAAGTTTTTGAGAGTTATTGAGACTGGCATTGCCATTGCATGGCTAGGTATGAAGAGAGTGCTGAGAATAACAAAATGAGATCAACTCGTAGACTTGCTTCTATTTGTAACCACTGTGATAGTCTTCAGTTAATATGCTCACGTGCTATTTCTCAAATAATGAGCCCTTCCATGTTCTCTGTCAAATTCTTAGGGGTTTTTGTGATAAAACCTGTTTGTAGAACAGTTCCAATATATTCTTACACGTGCGTTTTCACTGCATGTATAATATGCATGCATAAGCATCAAGCTACTTCACTGTTGGGTTTTTTGAGTTTTAAGTTTCTGAGGTTTTGAGCTTTGAGTCAGTAGTTAAAATACTTAGCACTTAACTAGTGCCTTATCCATGGTGGTAAGCATTATTATCCCCATTTTACAGATGGGAAACTGAGGCATAAAGAGATTAAGGGACTTGTCCAGGGTCAGACAACAAGGTGACAAAAGTCTCTTCTCGAAGGTATGTATTTTAAAAGTTAATCAGTGGCAATGTAATGTTGTTTGGGTTTTTCCCCCATTCATTAACAGCCACTTGTTTGGATACAGTGCAAGGGAAAAAATTTGTTAAGCAGAAAAGCTTTTGCTTGTCTAAGTGTGCACAGATCTTTGTATTTGTGAATAGAAATGTGCAGTGAACAGAAGGAGTTAATGGAAAAACTGAAATGGATTCCAACTCTGTGATGATGAGTGTGTTCACACGGCAGTTGCTGGGAATCTGCATGGATTGAAGGAAATCAGCCTCTGAAGAAGTAATTTAAGGATTAAAGCTTTTGCTAAAATCCAGGCACGCTCAGTGTGGCAGCTAATTTGTGCTATTATTCAACATTGTACTTATGACCCAGTGTTGCAAACACACACGCGCACCAGTTTATGATGCAGGCAATAGCTTCAGTGATGTAGGAGTTTGCGGAAATGGACTTGGTATGCTATGAAATGGTATACACTGTATTACGCAGTATTATTTTTACCTGCACAAGTATGAGAAGTTTCACGAAATACACGTGACATAATATCTTATTTGAGAAATAGTTCAATTATTGGACTGAAGACCACTTTATGTATATTTATTCACAAGAGCTCAACGCTTTCACTGCTTAGCCATGCAACTGTAATATTCTCATTTAACACCCTTTTAATTTTTTTTAAGAGAAAAACTATGTGAAACTGTTATGTCAGACATGATTAAAACCTACCAAATATGCCTCATGAAAACAAAAAGGAATTCTGCAGCTAGCTAAATTTAGCATGGTTATTAGCATCATAGAGGGGACTTCTCAGACATTTGAAGAATTTTCAGGTCCTTTCCTATTGCGCTCTTAAGCATGCTGTGTGAGCATGTGTTTCCCAGTCGTCCTGATCTGCATGTACTCTGAACTTAATGTTTTTAAAACTGGGGACATGACTTCCTCTGCTTTGAATTGCCATTGGTGCACTGGAAGTCTGTGTACTTTCAATCATTATATAATATCTCTGAGACTGTGACTTCTGGTATGTATGTACAAAATACGCTTTTCACAATGTAGAGGAGCATAACTTAAAAATGAAGAAAAATACACCCTCACCCCCCTGAACATTTTAAAGCAATTTGAAAGAGGATGGTTACTATGATAACATCTCATCGGGAAAACTGAAAAATTGGTTTATGAGAACTATAGCCTTTTTGATTCACACCAATTAAAAAAGAAACCTCTATTAACTTTATTAATTATGAATCATCTTCAACCTTCTGTTACTCTGGAGACCAAGCCTAGATGTTAGGTCTGACAGGTGATTGTTTCAAAAGATTGCATGGGAGAATTGTTGTTTGCTGCTGCAGAGACTTGAACAACACAGACTAAATTTTGCCTTGTGAAGTGGTGGGGGGTGTGTGTGAAAGAAAGGATGAGCTCTCGCATTCTTTGAGTCATTGTTTTTCTTTCACTCTTTGCTAAGTCCTCTTTTCCTTTTTCAAAGATAATCTCGTTCCGTGTCAGTAGGGTTGGTTCAGGCTAAACTATCTTCCTCAGTCTTAATAAGAAGCCTTGATTGTATTAGGGCAAAGTTCCTATATTTCTTTTGTCAGGTTTTTTTTTTAATAAATATTTCTCAATACCCTGCTTCAGTCATCCCAACATTTATGGAACACTGGTGCTGAGAATTTTTTAAAAAATGACGCAGGAGCCTGAAATTCTTTTTACATAAGTGCTTTAAACATAGCTATTTCCTCCGGAGCGTCAGAGGAATCTTAAAGGGGGCAGGTTATGCTGACAAAACCCATCCACCCCTTCTAAAGAGCTCCCCTCCCGCCCCACCAAAGAGGTTTTTTTGGTGGTGGGGGGTGTTTGGTGTTTTTTTTTTTTTAATATGATCTCTGAATCTTAACTTTCATTGGTATACACAAAAATAATTTAACAGGAAAAGGTATATTTTATCAAAATAAGGCCTACAATAGCTCACTGTCTGCAAAGTATGTGTGTCTACATGAATGAATTCAGAATCATAATAGGCTTTATTAGCATGGTTTATGCATTCATTACATGGCTTCTAACTTAAAATGCTTTTTTCCTAATTAGAACTGTGACTTTATTATTTAATGATATATATCTCCAGTTTGTTCATCAGTGCAAACATAATATGGGATTAAAATAGATATATTTATTTTAGTTTTACTTACAATTAAATAATATTTATTAAACAAAACCATATCTAGATTAGCGCTCTTAAATTATAGCTCATGTACTGTTACTAAGTAATCTTTGCTTGCCAGTTTCTTTAACAACATCAAAAGAACCTGATGAGAAGGGTTCTTATTTTGGCATTTCAAAACCATTTTTAAAAGTAATTTTCTGGGTTTTTTTCTTTAGTTTGAAATTTAATATTTGCCATTTATTTTATTTGAGGTTTTTTTTTTTTTGTACTATGTTCTCTAAGGAATACCATGTGTTGGCGCAAGCTGACATGTAATTCTGAACGCTGAATTAACTCACAGTTCTCTGAGAATAGGGAGTATCAAGAATACATACATACCAAGTCTGTCTACCGAGTGTCATCTTTAAGATACTGTTTTAGGAAGACCGTTCAATGCAGTTGCAATTATATGAATCCTCTTCACAAGTAAAAGTAAAAACTTCACTAAGATGAGTGTGTTATGTGATTGTAAATAGTCTCTCTTCGTTTGAGATTCTGATCATTTTTACTTTGTGCTATTTACAGAAGCAAGACAGCCGCCTTAACAGATGTCAGGATAAGGACCATGAATGAAGTCATAAGTGGTATGAAGATAATAAAGATGTATGCGTGGGAAAAATCATTTGCGGAACTTGTGAATGGTTTAAGAAGGTAATCCTGGAAAGATACAGCTTGATAAATGATTTATATGTTTCCATTTTTTTTAGGTGTCAGTAAGTGCATTATTTTGTGCTTTAAAGTGCAGTTTGCTTGAACTTCTTTGGCCTTTTTTTTTTTAAACTCTGTAGAAAGAGTGAAGGAATGAAAATATATGCTAAGAAACAGAAAAACAGAACAACCCCCCCCTCCTTTGATATTTATAAAATCCTGGGGGTTTTATACTTCCTTTTACAGTTGTGTTTAAAAACAGCAACTAATAAACTGTAGTAGTTGCAACTGAACAATTTCATCCTCACAGTTCTGTAAACTAATAGCAAGGAACCAATAAGCAGACATTTCTTTTCTGAGAAATGTGTGGAATCTGACTTTCTGTCCTAAAATGATAGTGTCCTCAGGTAGTATTCTGCTTCCCTTTTTTCAATTTGAAGTATTGCTCAAGCCATCTGGGAAGACTGGAGGAGAGAAAGAGAGCAGCTCAGAAATCCTCTAGTTGTTCAACTGGCCAGGCCAGCTGAGTTTGGTATCCTAAGACACTTCATTTCAAAGGTCTGTCAGCATCTGATTAAAACTTATTCGTAAATTCAGTTGTCAATCAATATTTGCGCTTTTACTTGACAGTTTAAGAGCATTCAGGATAACTGTAGGAGTCCAGGTGCATATTTCTTGTCATTTAAATTTAGCGTTATGTCCGTCTCCAGCATATAAGTAGAAGGTTATCCTGCTGTAGATTCTCTGTTGGTTTTTTTTAAATTTGTTTTTTTTAATTTGTTTTATTTGGAATACCTTTTTTAAAGGATTTTTTTTTCCTGTACATCCATGTACAGGCTTGCAAACTTATTAATGTTCCCCGAGATGTTTGTTCCCAGGCGCGTAATCCTTTCCTCCTCCAGATTATAGGATCCTGTGCTGATTGAAAGTCCTTGATTGGTTGAAAGCTTTGCTCTCTTGCTGGGAGCCAGAGAGGGTATTTCTTTACTGAAAGCTTCCTCAATGGGCGTATTCACATCACTAAACTTTAGATTTCCACGTTCAACACCTCATTAAGAATAGAGGCTTCCTTTTTAATGATGGAGAGAAATAAGCTCTTCCAAAACACATCTTGAGCCCTATTTCTTTAACTGCGCTGTGGAAAACTGTGGTTAAAACTCCTAAATTCAGCCAGGTGATTTATTGCCCAGTATTTCTACAGTTGGCCCTCGACAGTTGCTAAGACGACCTCTGAACTCCTTTGTTGCTCTTTTTTCCTGTGGCTGCCTGTATTGGTTTCCTTTGCTATAACTCCATGCCTTAAGACAGTGTAGTATATTATATATGGCCTGCGGGGAGGCTGTAATTTATCTAATATTTATGGAGAGTAGCACAAAGAACTTGCTGATTATCCACAGATAGTGAGAGGATTATTAAGGATTATTAGAGGGTGGGAAAAGAGTTTCATCCAGGATTGTAGAAGTAATTGAATTAGACCCAATTCAAATAGTTTACGTACAAATGTTCTTTCACTGTACTCTGGAGCAGAGATCAGAGATTGTGAGCCCTTAAGCTGAAAAAAATAAGTCTTTGAAACTCTTTGAAAGTCTGTATTTCGCCAATTTGGCAAGTACAGTGGGAAAGTTGCTCAACTCGTTTTCCAGTAGCACATCTTGCGTCCTTCTCTCTGTTAAGGGAGGACTTAATTTACTTCACATTGTAGAATCATAACTTTAGTGTTTTATTTTAGAATATAGTTCCAAGTTAAAGGTAATCAAAATGATCAAGATTTTCCCTGAGAATTGCCAGAATATTTGGGAAGAGAAATTAGGAATTGTTTCAAGGTTTTATATTCTATATTCTTTCAAGCAGATAAAATGAGAATATATGGGGAGGGAGTAAGTTGCTATGGCTCTCTTGATAAAGAAAAACTATTATTTTAATAAGAAGTTAAGGCTGATGGCATCCACATTGTGGATGTAACACATGTAGTAACATTTTGAGGGTTGGACTTGATGAATCATTTGGAAGCAGAGACAAATTTAACTGAAGTGGAAATTGAGAACATACACATCAGCAGCTTTTCAGTTGCTGGAGGGAGACTTATGTGTCTGTGCAGTACTTCAGTCACTATTTAGCTCGGGTAATGACTGGCAGAACAACTGGCCTCACAGATCAGTATTTTCTGAATTGTGAACCAGAATTCCTAGAGCAAAAGAAGCCGGGAGCAGGGTCCAAATCATGAAGGATGACTGAGATCAAAGGAAATACTGCAAATCCTGTGATGCAGCTTGAGGATCAGCAGCTGAATAATGGCAGATACGTGGGCTGTGGGTGAACTCTTGACGTTTTGGAAGTTGCCCTCTTTTTTCAGCTGCAGAGTTTTGTGACTGAACTCTACTGGATTTTGATATTGGAAGAATAAGGAGTCTGTGGGTGCTTCGCCTTTATACAGAGGGTTTTTCCTCTTTGTTCTTGTACACAACCCAGAAAGAGTCAAAGCAGATTAGAATCTGAATTAAAATACTAGTTTGACCAAAGCAGATAAAAAAGAGCATTTTGGTTTTCTGTCTCTGAAAAATGATTTTCTGTAGCTACTAAGATATTAAATATAATAATTTTCCCCCTCGATTTCTATGCCTTTTAAATTCTTTTCTGTTATTTACTGTATAAAATACTCTCTCTACAGTTACTTTTGAGTACAGTTTTTTATGTATGAGTTGAGGTGTTTCAAAGGGAGGAGAAAGTATATAAAAGTAAAATCCTCAGAGTGGGTTTCCCTCATCCTGTTGTTGAAGACGACTGTAATGGGCTTGATGTGATTGTTTATATTTTGCTTTTTTAGGAAGGAGATTGCCATGATTATGAAAAGCTCCTACCTTCGAGGACTGAACTTAGCCTCTTTCTTTGTGGCGAGCAAAATAACAGTGTTCATGACTTTCATGGCGTACGTGCTACTTGGCAATGTTATCTCTGCAAGTCGGGTGTTTGTTGCCGTGTCCCTGTATGGTGCAGTAAGACTGACAGTAACACTCTTCTTCCCTGCGGCTGTCGAGAGAGTATCTGAGGCAGTGGTTAGCATACGACGAATCAAGGTATGGTTATAGGTTTGGATGGTATGTGGTTTTCTTCTCTTATTCTAATATTGTTTTGATGTCACTGACAGAAGCAGCCTTATTTCAGTTTAGCAGAGTTTGGGATTTTTAATGAAATAAGCTATTCTGAAAACGGAATGTGTTGCTGCGTGAGCACGTGCAAAAACATGAAATGCACTGTAGGGCAGGCTGAAAAGTAAGAGAAGTGTATGTGCAAAAAGGTGTTGTAGACGTTTTTGAAGCAAGAGGAACGCGTGTTTGGGTATGTTGAGATTGGGAGTTGGAGCACAAAAAGGCAGATGGGGGCTCGAAGGTTCATATTCCATGTGCACTGCACTACCCTGTCAGCTGTGAAGGATGGGTGTGAGCCTTAGCTGGTGTCTTGTGGCTGCTTTCAATACTGGAGTGAAGACTCAAATTCTGTAAGGGTGGATGTCAGAAATGCTGCTGTTTTTTGGCAGAAGGACTTTTATTTTGTTTGGTTTGCTGTGTTTAGTGTCATGTGAATAAAATAGTCATGTTGGCTGTATGTGCCGGTACTTTAGCATAGACTACAAGAGTGAAAGATTTAAATGAAAATTGTGTTTTGAATTTAAAACTTTAAAAATCCCAAATTGTCAGGTTATCTAAATATAGAATGAAAGCATGCCAGCCATGTTAGAACTTAATCTTGCAAAAAAGTCAGGTTAGTCTAGTCTAGAATGGGGAAAACAGAAGCGCTTTATATGTAATCATATGGCTTTTGCAGTGTCACTCTGCCATTTGTTGATGAAAGTAGCTTGAAATCTCCTGTTTTATTTTCTTCTCCATGTGCTTGAGTATAATAAATCATTTTCTTTGTTGATAAATTTGTTAATTGTACTAAGCCCACAGATAAAATATGTATTAAGCAGGTAATCTTTGCATTTCAAAGAAGCATTTTGTAAAAGTTGATGCAAATGGAGTTAGAAAAGGTTAATGTGTGAAAATCGCAACTATGGCAATATTGTAGGCAGTAACATTTATTATTAGTGCTTAAACTAGACTGTGGGAAGGGAGGGAAGTGCGTGGGATACTGGATGTTGCACACTGTCTTCTCTGTACTCTGATACACCCTGCATTCAGCTCCGGGCAATGCTCTTTCAAGGGATCTTTCAAGCTGTGCGGGTTGAGAGACAAGGATGGCTGAAAAAGATGCCTTAGAAACAGGATAATGGTACATAAGCAGAGGCAGTGATGATCCGTTCCCTTTTTTTCCTCCTATTTGCTTTTCCAGCATATCCCAGTGGTCACAAGATTTTGCTTCTGATAGCTGGGTCCAATTCCCCTGCACTTATGATTCCTTAAGGATGGTTTTTGCAAACCAGCTCCAGAATCAAGGTTCATTGGGCAAAGAGTTATCCTCACGAACCTGTAGCATCCTTGATGCCATCACCAACTTTTTAGCTTCCGTTTCCCAAACTGCACAGGTTTTTAGGGTTGGACATTCTGCGACTGAATGGAAAGATGCTGCCTGGCCAAAGATGTGTTACTGAAATGTAAATAAGTGGAAAGGATTTAGGAGGAGAAGAGAGTAGGAAATACAGGAAAAACTGATTCAGATGATGGCTAGGTATATTTGGGCAAAACTGAAAAGAATCTATTTTTTGAAAAGGTTGCTTTCTCTTAGGTTTTGTAGAATAAATAAGGTTTCTGCACTGACCTTAAAGTACACTCAGATGGAGAGAAGAAAGCGGGAGATACTATGCTTCAGGTGACAATAAAGAACAATAGTGAGGTGGGAAGCGGTGGCCTTTCCTCCATGTTTATTTATACATACATACCAACTGTGTGGCAAAAAGAATACTGTGGTCTCCTTACTGTGTTTTTCACCCAAGCTCTCTTTTGTCCTCACCTTAGCTACACGTCTGAGAACTGGTCTGCATCTCTTCTTGAAGCTTTTCCACTCTTTTGTGATGGAGCAATAGGTTCAAGGTCCCCCCGTGAAACAAAGTGAGAGTGGTTGTTTTTCAGAGGGTTGTTTTGGCAGACACGGAGAAAAGAGGCTAAGTTTCAGCTGGGTACAAAATATAGAGGTTTTTCTTTCAAGGATACAGTCATATTTCAAGCTAATACTTGCTTCTCAGTACCCTGTGGATGGTAGCAACTTTATTTTTCCCTGCATGGAAGATTATTAAGTACAAAAAGAGTGAAAGTATGTTTTAAGAGAACTTAGTCTCTAAGGCTTAAGTTATTTTACTGCATTTGAAAGTTTTATTTCTAGTGTTGATTTTTTTCTTCCACTGTTTAAAATCCATGGTGTTAACCATAAACTTTTTTCTTCATTTATACTAGTTTTATTTGAAAACTTTAATATGTGATACTGTAACATTTTTGAGTTAAATGGCTAGCTAGGATTTGTACCCAGGATGAATGCTACTGCTAGAAGAGAAATTCCTGGTAAATGCAGAAATAAGAGACCAATTCCTTGCTTACAACTGCTGTGGTATTTCAGCCATCATCTAAATCCAAATCACACTTCAGAGGTTTCTTCTGAAGCCACGCAACCCAGTACTGATTTAGGTTGTGCTTGGAGTTTCTTTCCCTGCCTGCCACTCTCTTATCTTGAGTTCTCTTGTGCATACGTAGTTGTTTGAGCCTCCCTATCTAAAACAGTGCTCAGCGATACTCACCTGGCCGGAGACCTCAGGCGTGTGTGGCTTTGCACTTTTGCCTTTTGAAGAAGATGTATGGATACGTGCGTTGATCTTACAGACTGCTGCATGAAAACGCTTCAGTTCTCACCGCTCTCTGAAACGATACCCACCAGCTGGATGGAGTTTGAGCAGCACTGCTGTGCCTGTTAATACGTGGCAGTTGTCTTCCTGCCCTCTCGTGGCTCCTGGCATCCTCCTCCTATTTATTCTTAGTTCAGCAGCTATCTTGCATCTGCAAACTGTTAGCTCAGTCCTTGTTAACTGGTTCTTGGCTTCTAAGATCAAGACCTTCCTTCTCTTCTCAAAATATTGTCTGCTGCAGCACCTATTTGATGTCTTTATGCTCTGTGATTCAAAGCACAATAGAATTTCCCAGTGTTTTTGGCTTAAACTTGTGGTAACTCTTACCCTTGAAAATTTTCTGTAGAATTTGCCCCTTTCCTTTCTAAATGTCTTTGAGCTGTTTGTAATCTAGCATTGGGCAAGGTGTGCTAGAAGTGCAGCTGTGGTACAAAAGTGCATGTTTATGCAACTTGAAGAGAAGGTTCTCTGACTGGGATATAAAGTAGAAATATAGTACTGAAAGTGCAATGAACCAGTTATGCAGGCATAAGCAAGTTTTTTGTTAAAGCCCTGGACGTTAAGAGGAGGAGAGGTTCAGAAAGCGTTCTGCAGCATTTTTGACACTGGAAGAGTGCTTAATAGGAACAGTGGACAGCTTCTGACTGTGTCCTCATCATTTTTCTGAGCAAAACTGAAGTAAAATAAGCCTTCACCATCAAAGCAGTGGAATGGTAAGGTGTTGCAATGAGGGTTTCCCCTCTTCCGAATGGAAAGGGGGAATCAATTATAAGGTGTGTCAGTGTTTCAATGGAGAAACAGGGCTGGTTCTTAAGGTCTGTTTGCTTCAGGAATTATCTTTTCTTTAGCAGGTGGTTGTTAGAATCCCATAGTCCTTTTATGCTAAAAAATCTGCACTTTTGTTTTTTTTTTTTTTGGGGGGGAGACAGCTAGCTAGTTAGAGGTACACTGTTAAAGGTGGTGTGCATTGCTTTGGAAATGTAATTCCTTGATCAGTTTGTGGTTGTTTTTCTGCCGTATAGTTAATGTTCTGTATGCTGCTTCCAAAAATATGTGCTTGGGTTCCTTTCCCATTCCCAGTCTCGCATTAGGCAATATCTTGTGCTTTTCTTTTATTGCAGAACTTTCTGATCCTTGATGAGGTCTCAGACTTCAAGCCACAACTGCATGGTAATAATGAGAATGCCATTCTTCATGTTCAGGATCTGACATGCTATTGGGATAAGGTAAATTTACTTCTACTAAGTGTAAAGTATATTGGTGCGGCAGGCATTTTAAGTCTAAAAAGCAGTATGTCTCTGTATATTGTGCTGATGTTTTGTATTCTATCTTTTGTGTATGAGAATCCTTTTAGTATGTTAAGCTAGCTCTGTAGAATAGTACTGAAAACACTAAAATGCATCTTAAAAGTAGCTGTTCCTGAATATTATATTAAATGAAAATCTGTGCTTTCTATGTGAACGTATCTCTTGTTACTAAAGAGCACTGTATTGTAGCTGAGATACTTTTATTAGAATTAAGGATGGACAACACAATAAGGTGGGCCTTAGCGCATGGTTTTTTTTTTCTATGAACTGCATGCTGATCAGGCCATTAATCTTGAACCAGTACAATATTATACTTCCCACAGCTTTGAAAGCTTTAGAGACTAGTCCTCACATATGTTACCTGTGTATTTTACTTGAGACGGTTCAGCTACAAATTGTTCTCTGCTTAAAATGCACCAAACCCACCAAAATGACTAGAAAAAGGGACAATACACAGGTGATAAATCTATCATGCATCCTTTTCTGTAAGAAAGGCAAAGGTTGACTGTGGTTTCTGTTTTAAAACTGCAATTGCTATGGTAAGCAGCAATTTGTGATGAATTGTTGGACGTATTGCGAGCTGCTGGCATCCTTGCACAAGGGAAGCTTCAATCTTCATAAGAAACACTGGAAGAACACTGAATTTTGCATATAAACGTAATGCAAATAAGACGTCGCCTGTTTCCCTTTATGTACCCTCTTCCTCTATACATGCTGTGTCCCAAGGAAGATAAAACGTGAAAATATATGGGATCTACCTACTACTACTACTCAGCTACAAAAGAAAATTGCTGCATTATTGTGCTTTTATTTTCTCAGTTGTCTCTCTGACATAAATTCTTTCTGAGACATTGAACAAACTTTTAATTGATATGAAAAACTTCAGGTCGAATACATTCTAATGCAAAATGGAGTGTCTGTCTTAGTCTTTGTTTTCTTCCCAAGCCAACATTGGTAACACTGTTAACAATTCATAGGAAATGGTTGCATAATATGCCCGTAAAACACCTTCATTTTCTTTCATGAGTTGTTTATATTGCATAAAGCAGAGCAGCATGACTGGAATTACTGGTTTCCTTTTGATTTAAAAAAAAAAAAAAGGCAAGCCAACAAACCACCCCCCTAACTCTTAGTGTAATTTTCATTTTGATGTTCATTTGCAATGTGCATGGGAGAAGGTCTCCCAGAACTGTCAAGAGTAGCTCATAAAGTTTCTGTTATATGTTCTTACAATGATACAAAATAATTTTAGAGTTGCTCACTGAAAAGACTGAGTTCTGAGAGAGAGGAGTTATAAAAGGAATAATAAAAATACACTATCCTTTGTTAAGTAACCGACTTAGGTTGCTATCCTGACTGTGTTTCTCATCGCTCTTTGGATCTCTGTATAGGAAGTGTATAGCTGGATGCTAATTTTATTTTTAAAGATTAAGTGCCAAAAAAGATACTAAAAAAACCTCAGCAACCCACAAATCCAAAATCACTGGAAGTAAAAAAGGGATTATTAGCTAGAATTTTAGGAAAACAACCTAACATGGTGTATTACAGTTTATCAAAAGATAAACAAAACCAATTAATTCATGGTCACACTCTTGTTTTGCTAAGGCAAATATTATCTGAGTCCCACAGGCTAGTCTGATACCAGCGTGGAACTAGGGATTCTTCGGTATGGGTTTTTGCTGATGTGCCTTGAGTTTACAGAACAGTCTGTCTGCTCAACTGAGCAAGTTAGATTTAGAATTCAAGAGTTTGAACCGAGGCCAAATTTATCCCTTGTAATTTTAGTCACTTAGATGAGGAGATTAAGAAGTATAGCACTTCTGTGCAATATATGATCTCTGCATCTCTTTGATGGGATGAATTGCTTCTGTCTCTTGACTATAGGAAGTGTAACATCTGCCCAAGCTCACCTAAGGAGTTGCTGCCCCTGAAGGGATCATTCTTGTGTCCTTCTGTCCTTGCACTCTGTATATCTGTTCCCTCCCTTGTGCTGGTGTTAATCCTTGTATGTATGACCCTATGGTGAACCAGTTCAGAGGGATAAACCAATAGAAAATTAACCACTTTTTAATGTGGTTTGTTTTCTGGTAGCTGAATCCTGTGAACAACAAGACAGGAACAAGTAGCGGCTGAAGGGAAGCGAAAGACGCAGATAGTTGACAAAGCACAAGGTTGCTGGGACATCTGTGGTAATGAGCTGTCAGATGAACTTGGCTGTAATATTAGTCTGTGCTCTAATTTAAGTGCCTCAGTTTAGTGCCTAAAAATAGGTGTGATGAATTCAGGGCAAATTGTCCTTAATTATAAGGAATTCTATTGTGCAAAAATACCATGCCCCTTAGGTGTTTGTGGCCACGCTGTTTGCTTGCATTACTGCTTTTGTATAGGGCCTATGATATCTTACAATACAGCTTTAATATCTAATAGTTGGGTAATAGTTTTAAAACTTTTTTGAAATTTTCTGTAACGTTTTTAGGCTCTTACGATGGTTTGTTTTTTTTTTTAAAACCTGAGTGTAGGTGGAAATATCTTTGCACTTTTGTGAATACAGAAGCATAACCTCAAGAGGTCTGAAGCAGGGCCTGTGTGTCTGAAAGCTTATTTACTTTTTTCATACAGACTGATTGATTTAATAAGAGATATTTTCTCTTCCTACAAACCTTGTATTAAAAAAAAAAAAAAAACTTGGCCACAAGTTGGTAGAGTTCCTCTGACCTTAGCGCTAGCTGAGCACCTGAACTGTGTGCTCTGGACTGAGAAATCAAATTCCTATTAAAATGCTGAGTGGGAGGGGGTGGAGAAAAGGAAAATAGCCCCATTGATGCCACCTTGTGGAAATTAATAACAGCAACAAAAGTAGTTTTGCAGAGTTGCACAGCGCACACAAGTTTGTGTTCTCCCAGTGTGACTGATGTCGTGTGAACCCCGTGGTGCTTCTGCGAGGTGGGAGCTGTGATGGGAGATGTGGAGCTTTGGGCTCTGGGTGTGCTGCTGCCCGACTGAGTGATTCTCCTGGCACGAGCGGACACCCGTGTGCTAGTCTGGCTCTCTCAGCCGTCATAGGTGTGGATGGATATTGTACACCTGTCTCCCAAATAATCTGAAACGAGTTGCAGGCTTCCCTTTTTTTGCGGTCCCAGAACTTGGTCCTGCAGCATCTTTCATGCGGGGTTAGGTGGTGGCCTCTTCAGCCTCAAAGGGTGGCTGGAGATTTTAAGCAGTCTGCAAGTTGTTAAGAGGTACAGTAGGTATTCTTCACCTTGCTTTTCTTTCTTGAAGCTTAAGGCTGAGTTTTCATTTGGTCCTTCAATAGAAATAACAGCACAATCCAGCTGCCTTTTTTTTTTTTTTTTTAAATGCATATATTTTCCTGTTTGCATTCTAGTGTCAGTCATGCTTAGTGCGGTCTAAGATGCATGTAAAGGCAGATCCTGTTACAAGGGTGTTTTGCTTTAATGAGAGGGAGCTGCACCAGGCCCTTAGGAATTGCGGTTTAGCATAGCTATTAAAGACATGAGCATCCTTTCTTTTCACAAGAAATAGACATTTTTACAACCTTGATAGGAGAGGTGCAAAATATGTTGGGAAATAAGCTCTTATCAGTAGAGTAACATAAAGGATAGGCATACTAAAAAGGAATATGAAACGAACAATCCTAGGGTAGTATATATTCACACAAATAGCCCACTGTGTTGTCTGTGAAAAGTCTTTGAGAATCCATGATATACAGGATGAAGTTGTGTAAAATCAAATGGCATTTTTCTATTTTCACTTTGGATAGAGCCTTGACTACAGCAAACACAGACCTGGCTTTCCTGGGGCTCCGAGACAGCTTCACCCCTCCCTTTTTCCAGCGTTTGTCCGGCTAATCGGAGTCGCCAGGCGTGCCGTGCTGGGGCTGTGAATGCCGGTGTGATGGCCAGCAGAGAGCCTCTGTTTCCGAGGCTGCCACCCACCCCAGCCTAGTGCTGAGCTGCAGCGAGGATGCGTGGGCTTTGAGGAAGCACTGCTTCTGCTGCCTTTGGGTTCCCTATTCCCTCAACGCTGTTTTGTCCGTGTTACTTGTTTGGGGTGAAGGACCAGGGTCTTTTGGAAGTGTTTGTGAATTACTGAAGAGGCAAACCGTACAGCTGAAATTATGGTGGGCGTATGGGTTGCTAATTTATAGGGATTTCTGCGCATTGTTTTCTGTTTCTAAAGAGTTGTTTTGATGGTGCATATATCATTACTGAGGAAGCCTAACTTTTTCTCAAATCCGTAGAGTTTAGAAAGCCCAGCACTTCAACAGCTTTCATTTACTGTCAGACGAGGGGAATTATTGGCTGTGATTGGTCCTGTAGGAGCTGGAAAAGTAAGTCTCGATGTTTACTCCATTCTGTGGGGTTTTTAGGAGTCAGTTAAATGTGACTAGAAACTTGAAAATGTCCCGTTCCTTTCTGTGTATAATATCACACTGCACTTCAAGATATCGGCATTCAAGAAAGGCAAATGTTCTTCTGGGGGTGGGGAGGAGGTGGTTTGGAGTTAAACAGTACTTTGTATGTTACTTCTAGACTGCGTGTAAAGGGTACTAGTGCTCTTCTACTGTTAGCGGTGGTTTGAGTGACAGGGTGAAATAGGCCATCGTGCCAGTAAACACTGCTCAATCTCTGTGATGTGTTTAATGCAATCAAACTTTCCAATTTTTATTTTATCTTCTTAATCTTTTCTAGTCTTCGCTCCTAAGTGCTGTACTTGGTGAACTGCCTAAAGACAAAGGTTTGATAAGTGTAACTGGAAGAATTGCCTATGTTTCTCAGCAGCCTTGGGTTTTTTCTGGTACAGTAAGAAGTAATATACTGTTTGACAAGGAATATGAGAAAGAAAAATACGAAAAAGTTTTAAAAGTCTGTGCTCTTAAAAAGGTATGGTTTTCTCTTTGTATGTTTGATTTGCATGGTCTTTATTTTTATCTTAGTGTTCTTTCAGACTTGTGGTATGTGCTGCAATATATAATATACAGAATAGATTACTGTTAGTAGCATGTGAAATAAAGCCTATTGCTTAACAGAAGTATGTGTAATTTTTTTTGAGATTTTTGTGTAAGCACATTCTTGTAATTCCTAAAACTTTCACTAGAGGGAGGTGTAGCTTATGTGAAGAACAGAGACATGTGGAAAAAGCTATTCCCAATTATTTAATTTCATGATCGTGTTTAGCCCTTTTCACTGGTATTATGGTAGGGGTGTGTGTAAATGCAATAAAAGGCGAAAAACAAATGATCAAGCTAGCACTATTTGCAACTTCCATTTTGTAAATATCTTTTATGCTTTTTTTTAAAAAAAAATGTCATGTATGTCACCTATTATGCATTGCTAACAGCTATCAAAAGAACCTTAGTGCTATGTATTGGAGAACGTGCTGAGCCCAAGTAGTTTTATGAAAAAATATTTTTGAAAGGTCTGTGAGCAAAGGAGTTTGTGACATGAGATATAGAAGAGGATTAAGCCAGATTTGTCAAGAAACAGGCATTTTGCTTGGCAGCTAAAAAGGTTTTATGCAGCATGTTACGATATTTCTGTCAGTAGCGACACAGGTGAAAAGCAGATGGTTACTGTGATGAAAATTTTTTGCAAGGTTTTTGCACATGGTAGATAGAGCTTTAATATTTCCTGCTGTTTTTTTGCTGTTGTCTAAACTTAAGATTTTAGTGACTTTAAAAGACAGCAAACTATATTTAAAAAAACCCCACTTCATGTTATATGGTATATTTGATTTCATAGTTTTCTTTCAAATTTATGTATTTTTATAAAAGCTGTGAATAAACTTTCAGAATATGTTTTATAGCTTAATATATAACTTCTGTATTTCCTCAATAGGAAATACAATAACATGACATGGAACACTGTGTAATTTTATTCTCTTACTCATAGTCCCAAGCCCTGTAAATTAACCAAATTTGTGTGATAAATGTTATCGTTGTTTCTTCTGGATACATTGCAGTAAGAATAAAATAATTTACTGATAATAGTTAATTCAGTTTTATTTATTGTGAAAGCTCATTTGGTCCTAGTGAAAAATAATTAATTTACTGTTATACTTCATAGGTTTTAGTTTGTTTTTTTTTCTGAATCCTTGTAACACTAAGAACAGTAGTGCACTTCCCCCTGAGAAAGCTGTAGAAAAAGTGATCTTTAAGATCTCACCTAGTTTTCCTGCTTTCTTAATTTTCTTTTGCTGAAGGAACAAAGTCATAAAATAACTGTAGATATTTCGTTTAGTATGAATCTTTGTATTTTAATGCGAGTTAATACTTTTCAAATAAGAAAATGTTATGTTGAAGCAGCTTTGTCAGTCTTTGAAGTTAAAATGATTTAAAAAAAAATAAAAATCTTGCCATCTGTTTTCTCACGTTCACAGGATTTGGAATTATTAGCAAATGGTGACCTAACAGTAATAGGAGATCGTGGAGCTACGCTGAGTGGGGGACAGAAGGCCCGTGTAAACCTGGCCAGGCTAGTGTTTTTTGCTGTTTCTAAAATTTACAAATGGTCAGACTTTAGTGACTAAAGTAAACAAATATAAGACTTTGTGATACTGACTTTTCTTTAAACCTTGTAGAGCTGTGTATCAGGATGCAGACATCTATCTTCTGGATGATCCATTGAGTGCAGTAGATGCTGAAGTTGGAAGACATTTGTTTGAAAAGTATGTTACTGCTTTATTTTCATTCAAAATACAATTTTTATCTTCTAATTCCTTATAGAAAAACTTGAGAAAGCATTTTGGGGGAGATAGATCTCTTCACAAAACTTAGTATGTTCACTTTCTGTGTTTATTTTTCCTCTATTTTATGTATTTAGAAGGCAGGTTTTTTTCCTGTGTGCGTCTTTAATTTTGTTCTTTATTTTTAAAAGTCCTGTAAAAGTCTGTTTTGAAGATACTATAATTAGAATTGTTCTTGAAGGAATATACGCCGTTTTCTTACCTGAGTATTGGAGGTTATGAATATTGGGGTTTATGATTATTAGTACTAAGTGAAGAATAATATAGAGTGGTATTTTAAACCTTCTTAGTTTGCTGCAGCTTTATTTGCATAGTAATAAACACTTAATTCAAGTGGCTAAAGAAAAGGACAGAACTCTCTCAGATTCTTGAGTGATTTTTCATTTTGGTTTTTGAATGGCTGAAATTTCTCTCAAGTAGGTGGAACAGGGAGCCGTGGCCTGCAGAGTAGACTCTGGAGAGCAGAACTAGAGGAAAAAAGAATGTGTAAGCTTACCATGAAAGAGAGAGATATTGGACCTTCCCCCATTTCTGAAGAAATAGGAAAGTGTTCATTAAAAGTCACGTTCCCTTCCCAGAAAATTTCCTCCTCTCCATCTCTCTCTTCTTTCAAACTGCCTAATCTGGGGCACATAGTGAGTATGAGTTATTCCCAGCCGGTGTTTCATCTTTGCCCCTTCATAGCCTGTGCCTCTTGGTATCAAAAGGTATAATCTAGAATGTATTAGAAGTAGAAGGGAAAAAATCCATTGACCGAATTCAGTGGGCTTTGGTTGAAGCCTTAAATGAGAGCGTTTTCTTGAGCATACTTGCAGCCTTTGAATTCCATGCCCCAAATACATGAGTTAGTTTGGTTTTACTGTTGTTCCCTCCTCTCCACTCCTAGACAATCATAAAAACTTGTCTTGCAGAAATGGTCGTAGAATTCGCATTGACTAGCGTTGTATGCCTGTTCTTTTTTCCCATGCAGGGAAGCTTTTAGTATCTAAATTTGAAAATGGTACATCCTATTGATTTTTGCAGTTTCAAATCTGGAGATCTCTCTGAAACTCCATCAACATTTTGTTTTATTTTATTGATTTCTTCAAACGGCTACTGTTTGTTTCCATCAGCCAGTATGGCGTAAGAGTTTTATGATGCATAGGCTTTATGTTCATTATTCTGTGCAGGATCATTTTCACCTGCCACAACTGATAGATGGAGTTCATTAATTCTGTAGTTCACATACTATCAAATTCCTTTAATGCCTGTTGGAGCTATCTAGGCTTTAGCTGCTGCTTTTCTGTTTCTGCACAAGATCGCTCTACAACTGCAGCATCTGACTGTATCAGCACCTGAGTTCTGCAAGTGCACCCACCTGAGCTGTCAGCCTGTCCCTCCCTTAAGTCTTAAGATTTTTTTCACAAAGAGGAAAACAGGAAAGTACAGTAGTGCTTTGCAAAGGAGGTCGGGTTGCGTCTTCAATTTATTCTATGTTTTATGTGAGCTGTGACATTGGTAACATCTACATCTTGCTGCAAAACTGGAAGTGTGGGGTTTTGTGTATGAAAAACCGTAGAGGAGCTAGAGACTATTGCTGTGCGAGCGCAGCGTATGTTTAGCCGATAAATGTGCGGAGGTGAAGAGGAATAAGGAGATTATCTCAGAGACTTTGAAACTCAGAAAACTACCTGGGGTGGTTGTTTTACTTTCGTTTACTCTTCCTCCTCAACTCTAGATTGATTTGGGGGAAAAAAAAAAAAAGCAGATAAAAGTAGAATGAAAGCATTTTGTGGAGAAAATGGAGTGGGTGGAGTAGTAATGGCAAGGAAAACAGAGCAGTGCCTCCCTGTTCAAGATCTTAAGGGAGGGCTGTTTTTACAAATAAAAATTGTCTTCTGAGGCCTTCATGGCAGCTATAAAAGGTGCTGGGGGTAGTGGGGAGACTGTTGTGTTCAGTAGCTCGCCTTGAATAACAGGGCAGGGCATGTCCTCTAATGCTTCCTGAATAGTACTGGAAATGTGGAGAAGAGAGAGAGCACTTGGAAAGGAATGATTTCTTAGAACATGGTGCTGAGGAATGTCCGAGACACCACTTCATACAAGCTGCCCGCAGGAGTCCAAACCGCAAGGCATAAAACAATGGACAAGATGGAAGAAACAGGGGGTTATTTAATGAGAATCTGAAGTGGATATTGTTCAGTTCACTCGCACTTTTTTCCCCTTGTAATTTTATATTAATGCTTAATTTTTTTAGAAGTGCCTAGTCTATGTGTTTACATAGACTATGTGCCTTTTAGAAGTGTCTAGTCTATGTGTTACAACATAGGTATGTTCCCAGTAATTCTCCGAAGCTATGGTGTGTGGATGGATGGTTCAGTACATTTGCTGCTTCTCCCTGTTCTTTTCAGCTATTGTAGTAGACAGTTTAAAATATATAAATACTTTTCAAATGAGAAAGAATGCAAGTAGCACAGCTCCAATGGGAAAATAGTCCACGATATTGTTAATAAGGGATTGTGTCACTTAAGAATTTCTCCACAATACAGACAAGTTGTTCCGTTGACGATGGAGCAGATGAGGCCAGTTTTTCAATGAATTGCGCTCTCCTGGTGAGATTCCTTGGTGCCCAGTAAGGTATAAACTGGAGAGTCCATGTTTTTGTGTTATTTGTAGCCTCTTTTCCTGTGAGTTCTCTTCATAGTTAACAGTAGGCCTGCTTCAGCATTTCCCAATGGGAGAGCACCAGTATAGTTCTATGTTTTTGTATATATTAAGGAATGTGGTATTTTGAGACCTCCAGTTTTGAAATGAGAACACACCTGTACGGATGTGGTAGCATGTTTCCTTGTATGATGAAGTTTGGAATAGCCTGTGGTGTTCTAAGAAAATCATTCAGTCATCCTTGGATCCCATGAAATTTCCTGCTTTCCTGGTGCGTCTTTGTAAACATATTTCTATAGATTATATGGATTCAGATCAACTTTGGATAGTCCCATCAGTGATACTGACTCAAAAATGATAGAGACTTATCTCCCATCAGTCTATTGAGACAGATGCTCTTCTCTAGGTATTGTTCTTCTCTTGTATTTTTCCAGTGACCGGAGCTGTGTGCCAGTCTCAGTTGATGATCAGCCAGATTTCTTTGTGTTCCTCCTCTGTGCTTGTGAGAGCAAACAGAGTTGCAGGACAGTTTGAGAATCTTTTAAAATCAGTTCTAAACTTGTGATGATGTTTGAGAGTTGTATGCACAGGTGTATAATTCCTACTATCAAACAGAATTCTGCGAATCTTTTTTTAGCAGAAAGCTGTTTTGAATATATGGTCATTTGTCTTTTCTCTCTCAGTTTTGCCTCTTGAACTAGATAAAAGCTGCAGAAGAAATCACTGCATTTATCACAGCAAAGTAATGAACTTTAGCCATCTATTCAGATGGAGCACTTTGGTACTAGGTGATAGCCTCCTGTAGAAACTCCAGGGACATGTAGCTGGGCAATGGGTCATGGGATGACCATATGTTGAGGCTGACCAGAAAGTCACCTGGCAAGTTGACCAGGTGTCCTAAAACGTAAAGTCTCCATTGCTGTCTGAGGTAACTGAGTGTTGCTCTGCAAGGGAGGGAAGGGAGCAGGTGTAGTTTTGTAGCAAAGGTGTCCTTCATAATTGCACAAAAAGGTGAGGAAGAATTGAACTGACAAAAGAGAAGAATGGGAAGTTCCATCATGTGAAGTGCATGGATTAAGAGATCCTGAATTCCTCAGTGCATTCTTACCTAAGCCCCAGAAGTGCTTGAGGGGAGGAGCAAAATGAAGTAGGGAAAATGAATAAAAGAATTTTTTTTTAATTAGATATACAGATCTGAATTTACCTTGTCTGTTTAAAGTTATTTAGTTTTTGGAACCCTTAGGAGTCCATGAATATTTCCAGTCTCATATCTCTCAAAGTGGGATATGCTTGTAGACGTTCTGTAACATTGGAACTTTGAGGAAAAAGTGCTATTATGGTGCTGTAGGTAATTAAAAGCAAGTGGAGCTCATCAGTCCTGTAAAACTAGCAGAT
This sequence comes from Charadrius vociferus, assembly GCF_000708025.1. NCBI lineage: Eukaryota > Metazoa > Chordata > Aves > Charadriiformes > Charadriidae > Charadrius > Charadrius vociferus. The sequence continues at coordinate 747,214 of NW_009646761.1, read as the reverse complement.
AAAAGCTAGAAGGTCTTGTTTCTGTAGAGGGATTACAGGCACAATCAGTGTGTTAGAGGAACCAAGCAAAGATAACCCTGGCTTGTACTTGTCAGTGCTGTGTTTAAAGGCATACATACACCACCTGCTTTGTCCACTGATAACAAGTGTACAAGTGAGCTGGTGTGTAAATTTAAGGATTACGCTCTGCTCCCGTTCGGGTAGGATCTCTCTAAATTAGGGATCTCTCTAGGGCTTCCCACTTTGTGTTTCACACCTGGTCCATGCTCATTATGCCTTTGATACCATTGCAGTGGTTACAGCCCTAATGAGAAGTACTGGGCAAGCTCGAATGCCATGTACCTCTTTTTTTGAATTACATGTGTTGCTCTTAAAAACATTTATATATATAATATATATATACGCACCTTTACATTTAGATGATACAATTGAAATTCCTTCAGTTTCATTGTGTTTATTGTAGGGAATATGTTTAAAAGGTATGAATATGTTGTAGCAATATTGCTTGGGGTTTGGGGTGTTTTTGTTTTGTTTTTTTTCCAGAAAGTGAAAAGCATAAGTGTGATCGCTGTACATTGTGTGTTTTCAAAAAAATTTAAATATTAGTGTTTTTATCTCACAGAAATGTGCATGGTTTTGATTTAGGTTTTGTGGTGGTTGTTTTTTAAATCACGTTATATAAAACCAAAAAACCCACTTGCAGAACCCCAGCGTAGCTGTGTGCTTTAGTGTTCTGTGGGTGCAGTTGCAAAATGGTATTATGAATACTAACCCAGAAATGGACTCGGGAGGGAGGTATGCAAATTAGTGTAGGAAAAGTTCACAAAGAGCTGCTTAAACACTAAGGTCTCTGGCTCAAAAAATCCCTAATATATGGACTCTGGAAGCTGGCAATGTGTACCAAAGGAAGCATCACTGTAAGCTTGCTTATATACTTTCTCCAGCCCTTCACTGCTGGCTGGGACAGGGCAATGGATTTTGTGGACCTTTACTTTGTGCCAGAACAGTTGTCCTTACGCGTGAGCCCAGTGGAGGCTGGGACTTGTCATGAGATGGAAGTAAATGGTTAGCAAGATAAGCATAGAAATAGAAACAGCATAGTAGATGTAGGTGTGGGTTTTTTTGGCTCTGGCGAATGTATCACACCGTTGTTGTTTGTTTGTTCTGAAATGTTGTAAACTTCGAAATGTACAAAACCAACTGGAGGATTGTTCTCCCTAAACCACTTAAATTTAAAGGGAAAGGGAGAGGAAAGGAAATGCAGTAAGTAAACTCGTAACAAAGGCTTTATGCCTGTGAGCACTTCTGCATGTGCTTTAATTTCATTTCAGTAGTTATTTCTATTGAAACAGATATAAGTATTGAGTAAAGTTAAACTTGCATGTGAAATTCCAAAAAGGAGAGGCAAAAAGAGTGGTAAGGAAGAAAGTGGAATCATTAAAGAAGAGACACTTTGCAGAGGTGAAAGAAAGCTGGTTCTTGGAGATAAAAACTTAAAAAAGATTAAAGAACAACTTGTCTCAAAGAAAAGAAAACCTGATAGGGAAGGAGGAACAAATGAGGATTTGTATGCACGAGCACCAAGACACTGCCTTTGCGTAGAGGAGCGCTGTGTTGTGGGCTCCCTTCTTAGTGTCTTCTGCTGCATGCTCTGCAGTATCAAAGCTGAAGCTCACTTATTTTTTAATTGTTTAGAAGTTTGCTGTCGAAGTGCAATGGGTTTTTAAAAAGTGTGATAGTATACTGTTACTTAGGTTTGTTAACTTAAAAGTTTGTTTGTTTGTTTTTCTCGAATTGGAAGAGTGTAATTTCTGGAGAGATCTATCCGGAGTCAAGTATTCCTGATGATGAATGAAGGTCATTGATGCTGCATTTTCAGGTGATAGAAAACTGGGCAGTCTTGGTTACAGGATGTGAGTTAATAGATGCACACAGCAGGGATAAGTGCAAAGTTGTGGCTCCATGAACACAATGAGCAGGGATCAGTAGTGTGGCAGTTCTATGGAAAAAGAGGTGCGGATGGCAGTAGATTGTAAGTCTGCAGTATGAGTCAGCAATGTCATGCTCTTGTTAAGGAAACTGCGCCCTGGGTCTTATGAGCAGTACTGTATCTGGCAGTACAAGTAAAGTAATCCTCCTATTATGTTTTGTACCTTAAGGTCTCAACTGGAATAACGTTTCAATTTTGTGCACTTCCAAAAATTGTAGACCAGCTTCAGACTCCAGTGTAGCCCATCAAGAAGATTCAGGTGTCAAGGGGGAAATAAAAGAGAAAACTACTTGTCACTTAAAGGGAAAAAAAGAAGTCTATTTGGGGGACTTCTCCCCCCCCGCCCCCTCTCCCCGGTCTGGAAGAGAAAGACTTAATGTATGAAGGGACTGTACACAGGAATAAGCTAGTCTACTGACCTTTAGGAAGCAGTGGATTTAAATTGCATCAGACGATGTAAACTTGGACTTTAGAGAAAAATTTTGTAACGGTGAAGGTAGCTTGCCCCTGGAATATATTTTCAAGGATGTTGAAATTTCTGTTGTTGAGCTTAAAACAAATAAACACGCAAAACAACCCATCCAACGTTTGCCAAGTACACTTTTCAGTTTAAATTGGGAAGAGGATGCAACTTTCATAGTCCCTTCATCCCTGTTTTTGTTGTACTGAAGAACCTTTGGATCTTCTCTGTCTGGATCTTGTCTGGCCGTATGTGCACGTGTGTGTCTGTGAACTTGTGTATTTAATAAATGTGGCAATGGTGACTGCAATTTGTGCCGTTATTTGTCCTGTTGTCATACATTAAACGTGCTCACAGTCTAACTAACATTCGAGTATGCCCCTCAAGGTATGCCATTACCCTATGGTAATGGAGAAGTACAAGGATGGTGAACTTTGTGGGATTTTAAACAGCAAGTAAAATGATCGTGGCAGTTCTGGGCATACTCCACCAGATGTCTGAACCCTCTCAGCAGGTGTGTCCCCTGCTGAGACAAGCTTTCCCTGGATTCTCTACATCGTCAGTCAGATAGGGAGACGCTGTCAGATAGCGGTTCACCTAGAATTGGGTGTTTCACCTAGAATTGATGGGCGTTTCACCTAGAACCGATGGTTGCTTTTCTTCTCTAAAAGTAGATGCATGATGAAACTAATCCTTAGTGAACCAGTTAAAAACATAAACATTTATGGAGTATTTGGGGGTTTTCTTCTTGTTCAGTTCGAAGACAATACCAAGTTTTCACTAATAAGAATTCAGTGAGCTTTCTGAGTTTTGTGCGAGCCCTTTTATCACATTCAATTTTACTGAGCCTGTCTTTGAACTCTGGTTTCAGTCTTCTGTGGTAGCCAAGGCACCGTATAAACTTAATGCTCACTGTAAACTGCAGAGTGGATGTTATTAAATGGGAGAGAGAATATTTAAAAAAAGAATAACTACAAATGGTTTCAAACATAAAGCTCAAGGAATTTGATGTTTTGAAACAGACGTTAAGTATACACTTAGTATTTTACTTGTTTTGCAACTTCTGGTTTTTATGATGATACAGTAATTTAAATGGCAGAATTTTCTAGTGAGCTGTCTGAGCAGTGAGTTGTTTAACTCGGTAATAGATCTAAGTATACACTCTTTGTTGCGATTTTTCCTCCCTGTGCTCATGCCACTGAATTGTGACAACAATTTTTTCTACTCACCTGTTATCAACAAACTATTCAGCTAAGTTCTTTCTACCCAGATAGACATCAAATCGAGAGTTTGGTTTTTCTTCAAATTCTCAATTGAGTGAACTGATAAATCAGTGGAATTTATATTTCCACAGAGGTCATTTTTGCCTTCGCTCCTGAGATCAAGATCACACAGGATGCTGTGCTGACAGCTTTGACAGTTCTAATTGGTTTGCTCTGATGCTGTGATAACCCACTCTTTTTTTTTTTTCCCCCTCCTTTTTTTTTTTTTTTCTTTTTTTTTTTTTTCCCCTCCAAATGCAAACTTAAAGTGCAGTGGGCTCACTGTGACTCAGAATCAAGGTTTAAAGGTTTTTCAGGCATCAGATTTTTTAGTGGCTACTTTGTCCTGGTAAGCAGTTAGACATACACCTGGCACACAGAAAATTCAGTGATCAAAGTGGTATATAGGCTGTGTGACTATGTAAGGGAAAGCATCTCATCATGGTGAATACCTGATAGATTCTTTTGGGAGCTTTCCTGCCAGGCAAGTAGCCTCTCTGATCTTTGTCCAGTGCTCTGGTTAGGTTTTGTTGCAGATTGTTTTGTTGCATGTCTTCAGCTGGTGCTCTAGTTGCCATGTGGCTTGTTTCGGTGACTGCTCAGGGGGTGGACGGTAACCACACCAGAATAGTACCCCCACGAAGAGCTTGGTGTATAAATAGTTGCAGCTGCTCACATCATTATGCTGCGGCAAATACCTTGATTAATTGTTATCTTGGCCCCCTAAGAATGACATCATGGGTTTATAGTTGCTTCTTGAACACGCTGCGTAGCAAGCATGTAACTTCCTGAGGGAGAGTGTTGCTTTTAACTTAATTTTACTGCAGAGTTTATTTGGAACACTATAATATACTTTCCAGGTGTAATTATGCTGACTAGTACTAGCATTAACCATTTTATAGAACTCTACTTCCTACAGTCTTTGTAGGCGTGACAAAATAGATGTTAAAAGCTGTGTAGGGAGTTAATTAGATATACAACATGAATGCATCAAACACAGTAAGCAGTGTGATATCCTTGCTGTTAAGCTCATGTTCTTTTTCTGCCTTACTCCCCTTACTGCTTACTTGCATTTCTGCATTGAATTTGTACTGTTGTATTGCTGTGGGTTTACTTGTGTTTTTTTTGGAGAATGGGGAGAGAAAATTTGTGTGTGTGGGGGGGTGTTTTGTGGTAAGTGTCACCTTCCTGTGTCACATTAGCAAATGGGAGTTAGCATGTTAGTGAAAATGAGCCCAACAGGAGTGGACCTGTGGAGAAAAACACACGATGCCAAAGTCCCTGTGCAGTTCAGAAGGTTATGCTTTGAGCAGGCTGCAGCCTGGCCCTTCAGGCTCCATTCCTTGCCAGCTGAATACTGACGAGGACGAGGGGTGCTACCGAAGTGTGTGTTCCTGCTTGGTTTTGTCTACAAGTCCAATGCGTGAACCCCAATACCACTCAACAGTACAAGCAGCAGCAGACTGAGGTGAGACAACTGGGAGATGATCTTCCAATAGGCACTTCTGATCCAAATGGAAAATGCTAATCTATATGCCTTCAGTGGACACTTCAGTTCTAGACAATATCAGTTTTCCTTGTTTTTTTAAGGTAGTGAGGAGGTGAAAAAGGGGCGTCCTCTCAAAGGGTTTGTCTCCCTGCTGTGTTACTGTGGGGATGAAGGCAGTGAGGCAGAGTGTTGGTAGTATTGGATACTCAGGTTGTGTCTGTGGTGTCCCTGTTGTACATGAAGAGCATGCTTGCAGACCTCTCCACTTGTAAGCCATTGCTCTGCTGCTATGTTTTGGGGGGCGGGAGGGGCAGTTGGCTCTGGTGGTCTTTCACAGCTCTGCTGATAAGATACCAGATATCTTTTCTGCTAAAACTGCGTGAGATTGAACTGCACTTGCCAACTGGTTCTGGTGTGCCCAGTCCTTTCTTCACGTACTCCAAATCCCAAAGTTCTAGGGAAGAGTCTCTAGGGAAAGCAGATAAGGTACTGGATAGGAAGGTAAGCACTGATTTCATGGGAAAAGGTCAGAGATGGTTGCAGGATCTTGCTCTTCTACCTCAATACACACTTGGATGTATGTCAGATCAGTAGTGCTGTTTATTTCTCCAGAACTCTCAGTGGCTCGCTTGCTAAAGCTGCTCTGAAAGCCCATCTCAAAGAAGTTATTTTTATTGGCTGTATTTTTCCATAGTATGTCCACAGTATGTTGTCCTGCTTTCTCTTTCTGTTAGTTTAATTTTTGTTGAATACACTTTGCAATTCAGCTTATGGCATGTACATTTGTTGGGAGGATGTTTAAGACAGTTTTAATGAAATATCTTTAAGATACTTCCTCCTCTTTCAACTCAGACCAGAACTATGAAATTTCTTTTTCCTACCTTGAAAACTTAAGAAGTTAAATAAGGAACATGTTTGTTGAGTGTAATTTTTATAAATCTAACAAGTATGGGCATAATTTTTTTATTTTAAATACTTTGTAATTGAATAGAAAATGTTTTCCAGAAATAGTAAAAATGTTTTAGGACACTTCATTTTTTAATTAGTTTTTCCATCTCTTTGCAGATGTATTTGTCAAGCCTTACATCAGAAGATCTCTGTTTTAGTCACTCACCAGTTGCAATATCTCCGTGCTGCAAATCAGATTCTAATTTTAAAAGATGTAAGTGATTTCAGTGTCTGTGCTTTTATATCTCACATACTTTCTAATTATCCTTTTTAATCTAAGAATGAAAAAAAAACAATTGAAGATTTTTAATTTTGGTTTGTACATATATTTTCTGTATACTGATGACCAAATATGTTTTTAAAGATTTATAATTAATAATGAAATAAGTTGATTTTTCTTAAAATACCTTCCCTAAAAAATCTGTTTCTGAATTTTATCATGGATATTAATTTTTATCTTGCATATGCATAATGTACTGTGAGAGTACTACTTATTTTGAGACTGTAGTAATGCTTTGTTTTTATTCTTGTTTCTTAGAACTTTGTGTAAATTAAGAACTATGTTGATTTTGCAAACAGTCGCTTTTTAAAATTAAGGCTGAGAAATGGTCACAGATACCTTTGAGAATGAGCAGGTCTTCAGTGAAACTCGTTCCTTCCAAACTTCTTTGTACCAGATATTCATAGGTAGAGGGGAAATACAAGAACTTCAGCTGGTTTGATGTTTGGTTTTTTTTAAGGTTGGGTCATGTAGTACTTCAAATTACTTTTGATGCATCACAAAGTTGCAAAAAAGGACACTAGCTGTCTTTTTTTCTCCCATTCAGATCTCTTTAAATGTTACAATAGCTGTCTAGAAATGAGTTTGTGATAGAGCTGTAAGAAGTGTGGAAATGGGCTGTGTTGCTCCTTGTAGAGCTCTGTGAGGACCTGAAAATGAAGCTGCTGTTTACCCCTAGCCTGGAGTAATATAAAAAGGCTGATGGTTATGTATGTAGTTCAGCAGCTTGTCCTAAAGCTGCATGGCTGTCTTCCACAGCTTCTCCAAGGAGGTCATTCTCACCTGGCTGTAACTGGGACTTTTGTCATCTCATTTGTGTGCTCCTTGTCCTGGTTAGCTCCTGGGAAGGGACTGGTTAGAGGGTGAAGAGCTTGTTTTTGCTCTTCTAAGTGAGGAACTGATAGTTAGAGGCTTCAGCTCAGTTACTGCAGCGGGATGTGTGCCCAGCAACTGCAGAACCCCAGAGGCAGCGGGGATAGGTAGGAAAAAGTGTCCTTTACAGAAAGTGTATAATGAAGATAATCAAAGCTTATATTAATTGTAGGGTAAAATGGTGGGGAAAGGTACCTATTCAGAGTTCCTGAGATCTGGCATCGACTTTGCTTCCCTTTTGAAAAAAGATGAGGAGGTAGAACAGCCGTCCGTTCCAGGAACCCCCAACCTGAAGTCTGCCCGGAGCCGAACCTTCTCAGAGTCCTCAGTCTGGTCCCAGGATTCTTCCGTCCACTCACAGAAAGACGGAGCAGTGGAACAACCGCCTGTGAGTGCTCGAAGGATAGACGTGTCTCAATTCTCGTCGGGCTGTTTTTTTAAATTAAACTGCGATAGGGGCTTTCCCTGCTGCATTTCAATTTTCGGGATTGTTGGATTGCGTTAGCAGGTGAGAGCTCGCCCACGGTGGATCTGCCCAGCGCTGTGCTCGGCTGGCAGTCCTGCCACCTGGGCTGCAGAGGGCAGACATCCCACACCTCTGCGCTGTTCTGTTCAAACACAGCAGAGTGAGTTTGTTCAGGTTCAACATCAGCTCTGCTGGATGTGGGAAGCATTCCTATAGGTGTCCAAAGACACTGCGCTGTGCTTCCTTCACCCTGTCCTCGGACAGTGGTGCTTTGAAGGGCCAATACCACTGTATTGGGTGGGTTCTGTCTGTTTGTGCAGTGCTGAGCTCGGATTCATGCTTTCCCTGAAATCCTGAGCTGTGGGAAGTGCATGCAGAAGCCAGGGCTTTATACAAAGTCTATATTTGCATGGCTGGCATTAACGCATCCGCATGATCTTCAGCTGGTCCTGAGGGGGTAACCTTGGGACACCACGGCATTGCTCTCCTCAACCCTCCCCTTGGTGAAAACGGAACGCTTTGTATGGCGCCAGCTTGGCTTTGCGGTGCCTTGTTATCTCTTGGTCTGCACAGAGCAAAAGCAGCCCTAAGGTTTCTGTACCAGAGGTGGCCTTCTGGTGTGCTTGCATTCACACAGAACAGTGCAGGAGCCCTGTAACCCTGCTAGGCTTGTGCTCGCACTGCCTCCACGGAACCCGTGCAGCAAGTGGAACGAGTAATCCCTCTGTGTCCGTGATGATTGACACCTTTATGCTATGGGTATATATTATTTCTTTTTCTTTTCTCTAATGAAAAGCAGTGAGACTATAAAAAAAGAAATGCTGCAGGCTTTTTCATACCTTTTTGGAGGAATGGTTTTATGCTCAAAAGCAGTAACCTTACCTGATATTATTGATGTCCCCATGGTGACTCCACTGTTAAATCCACAAAGGTGTGCCAAACGTTTTAGCAGCGTTAAAGCTGTTGGATGGGTGGGCAGGTTTGGGAGAAACAAAACGAAGATAGGCTTCTCCTCTTTCATAGGCGAATAGGTGGGATTTCTCTTTTCACATCTAAGTCAGGTCTGTTGATTCCACTGCTCTTGTACATCTATGTCTTTTGACAACAAATCAAGTGTTACGTGTCCACTGAACTGGCACTAGTTTTTCTATCACGTATACTGTAAAAAAAAATATTGTTTTTTTTTGTTCATTTGAACAGTTTTTTTACCTTCTTTATGCCTGTCTCATTTTTTTCCTTTTCTCTCTTTCAGTGTCCCCCCTCCATTGTTTGCTTAATATGATTCCTCATTTGTCATTTTACTTGTTTTCCCTATTAACAGATGCTTTGTTGGTACTCACAAGGAGGTGATTAGCCCTTTATGGGTAATTTGTTACTCTGGGCATACGTTGATTGATTTTTGGTGCATACTTGCAGAAGAGTATTTACTTTTCTGAAAAGGAAAGGTTACACACACTTGCATTCTGAAAAGAGAATCTTGCCCAAGTCAAAGCCTTAGTTTCCAGAGCTGTTGCGACTGAAGGTAGTGTAGAAAAGAAAAACCTGGGTTAGTGGTCAGTTAGAGTAAATATTTCTGGCTGTAAATGAAGTCATGTTACATACTGTAGTGCAATATAAAATCAAATCCTCACAGTGTCATTTTGCAGAGTAGATTTTTCAGTATTACTGCACTGAGACTGATTTTTATTAATCAAAGCCATAGTTCTGATATTTGAAGTTTTTATATGCGTAATCACTTTATCTCCTTACTTAATTGTTTGCTAATTCTGAACCATGACTTTCAAATAGCTTAGTCTGAATCTGTAACTGCAAGGTTGATGTTTTTATTCTGTTTGTTTTTTTTTCAGGCTGAAAATGCACTGGCTGTAGTGCCAGAGGAGAGTCGCTCCGAGGGAAAAATAAACTTCAAGGTTTACAGAAAATATTTCACTGCAGGAGCAAACTACTTCGTGATTTTTATACTTCTAGTATTCAATATTTTGGCACAGGTAAGTTGTTGGGAGCCACAAATAATGTTGAATATGTTTTGCGTTTGCCTTTTTTTCTGTTTTCTTTTTTCCCTTTTTTTTTTTCCTTTTTAATATAGTGTATGCTTGTTACTGTGATATTTCAGCTAAAATGTTTGGGGACGTGGTGTTCTTTAATAATTTTGTAGTATACTTATCTAATTTTGTATATCAGCATGGAGTTTTGGTACAGCATTGAGAGGTCTTGCACGGATTCTTATTTCAACCATTTTAATATGTCAGTAAAGTAATTATTTTACTGGCAGAATCGCACAGAAATTATAAGCTAGTCTAATTTTTGGAGATAGAGAACAAAGTGTATAAAGTAGAGTTTAACAAATCTGAACAATCAATATGTTTCCAGTTGAAGGAGGATAAAGGCACTGAGTGGGTATGGGAGGACAGTCTGACAGAAGTGTTAAAAGGAAAGCTCGTCTGCTGATAAGTGCAGGTTATGAGAAGCGCTAGAAGGAGGGTCACTGTTTAGCAGAAGAAGAAAGTCAGAAAGAGGATAGGGAAATATTGCGTGTAATGCAGGCTGTAGTAGGTAGGTAAAAGAATTCTTAAACAAGAAAAATTATTTTGAAACTTACTGAGAGAAATGGTGAGCTGAGGAAGCTGCATGAAGATTGCTTATTGCCTTTTTCTGTCTTTCCTGCTGAGAAAGCTTAAATTCATTTCCTGGAAATGATTGGTCTTGGCTGTAAAAAATAGTCTATATATTTAGACACGTTACTTCCTTTTTCCCTGTCGTTGAATTGAGTCTGTTGGAAAGATAGTGAGGCAAGATCAAATCTTTGTGGTAGACTGCCCAGAACTTTAAATTCACATGAGCAGAGGTGCATTTTGAGATGAATAACCCTGTTACAAGTTTGTAGTCACATCTCAGCACAGAAGAAAGGTGGCAGTAGGAATTTTTCCCTCCCTCTCTTCTCTCATCCTCCTTCAACCCTGTTTCTGGTTATTATCTTCCGTAAACACAAATTTCTGGACTGGTAACATCAGAAAGTTTGTTAATCAAAAAGCATTTTGGAATATCTCTAGTAGCAAATTTAGGAACTGAAAAAAATGAGTTCTTTAATGTGCAATTAACATACATTAGGAAGAGCTACTATATTTTGTTTGCTTAAGTGTATTGCTTTCCTTTACTTTGCTATCATGTAAGGTAATTTAAGGTAACTTCTTTCTTTGTAGAGGATTCTAATGCACCTTCTAATGTGCTTTGCAAATTGCTGCTGGTCTTGAAAGACTGGATGGCATACTCTCCTGAATATGTGATGTTTTCCCAGAGAACATGAAAGAATAGCAAGGAAATTTAATTTTCTAATGTTATTTTCATTTTGTAAGATGATTTTTGTATTTGCCTCTTTTACTCAAGGTGGCCTATGTGCTTCAGGACTGGTGGCTTTCTTATTGGTAAGTGGATGATAATAACTGGTCAATCATTTCTGCCTTTTCAGTCAAGTGCTGTTTGTCTAATAGAAATTAGTGTCGTATAAGTGGTGGTGGGAAACCTGTTCTAGGAAACTTCAGAATATGCTTGATCTTTTTCTGATCTCTGCTCATTTTGTGTAGGGGGCAAAAAATTGAGCTTTATGGTGAAGTGTAGCCTGTGATTACTTCTACTCATGGTATGATGCATGACAACATCAGTACATGAAATCTTTTGAACTAAAGACTTCAACAAAGTTGAATCTAGAAACAGTTAAACGTACTCATAAATATTTGCAGAATGTGATTTGATGATTGTTATCTTCTGTATGCATTTCCACAGGGCAAACCATCAAGAAAAGTTGAATGTCACAACAAATGGAAATAATGGAGCAAATGAGACTGAACATCTAGACCTTAACTTTTATTTGGGAATTTATGCAGGTAATTATGCATGCACGTGTGTGTGTCTGTCCTGAACTACTTATTATCTGACATATCATAATAAACAGTTTTGAGAGGTGCGAAGCAACGGCAGAGTGGGGTAATGTGATTTCTAGCAGGAACTGAGTAATGTCTTAACAGATTAGGAGGCTGAGTCTTGCTTCCTGACTAAATTAATTGGAATAAATAAAATGAAAAAAAATCTAACAGAAGAAATGGGTTGAATGCAGACTCTTAATTTGCTTTGCCTGGATTTTGGAAAGTAAACTAGGAATTGAGTATTCAAAAAGTCAGTCACCGTAAGGCTGTGGTTATTGTCTATACTAATAGGTCATTGAGCTAAATCTTCAGTCATTATATGGATGGGCAAGAGGGATTAGAAATGGATCTTCATTCTGCGCTGTTCTAAAACTTGGCATGGCTACATTCCTTCTGAAGCGTCATAGAAAAAGAACCAGTTTTTAGAAAGCGTCCTAGATGGGTATGCAAAGCAGGATGTTAAAAAATAATTCAATACATTTCACTAGCTAGCCATATGCTTCTGAACATCTAGAAAGGGGCATTGAGCCTTGTATTCAGGCATCCAAACATCTTGAAATACTGCTCTGAAATGTAGTAAAAATTGGCATAGAAAAATCACATGTAGAAATATGCTCTCGGATTCTGCTGTTTAGCACTTCTAATGATGCACAGTTTTGTATGGCATGGTAATTTCTTGATGGAGATGTAAGTGATAGGTCTGAGAAAACAGGTGGAATACCAGAAGAGTATGCATTGAATGTATTCAGAAACATCTCTCATGAGAGAGGATAGGTGGAGGATTTTTTTGTTTGGTTTTTTTTTCGGGAATCCATGTGATCTAAGTGCTTGACAGAAAGCATTGTGCTTGGCCTGAGAAGCAACAATTTAGGAGCCAGATAAACTTGGCTCTTATTTTCTCTGTGTAATGTCTTATTTCATGAGCCGTTCCAGTGGACTGCACAGTATGATTAAGTGTGGCAAACTTGGCTTTCTCTGACCATATAACTTAAACCATGTTATGGAACATCTTATCCTTTAAGGCAATTTTTGTTCTAGATAGCAGAACAGCAGGAGTTACCTTTATATTGAAATGTACAGATGGCTTAGTGAGATATTTGCAATAGTTGAACAGACAGCATTGTCTGTTCAATCACCTACACAAAATTGTGAGTGAAGTTGAAAAAGTTATAAAAAGATAGTACATTTCATATGAAGTGCATAATAATCTAACTTACCTTTTTCTATAACCTTTGAAACTGTACAATTATACAATAATTTAACATTTTTATTTCTGACTCTCAGTGTTTGGAAAAAGAACAAAAATCACCATGGTAGTTCCTTCTTAATCCTTGTTGTTTCTATGAGACAAAGATTTAGAAGGGTAAAATTTCTGTTAATGGGAAACCTCGTTGGCTGGAACCGAGGTGCCAATTCCACACCTTTTCTATAAAGTGCATGCAGAGAGTCCTTGTCTCTCTCATACTGAGGTGGTAAACTTGTAAACAGGGAAAGGAAAAGCCTTTGGCATGAGGCAGAACGGATGAAAGACTTCACAGTGAGGCTCGTTCCTCCCTCTTTCTCCCCAGCCATTAGATCTTTTCAGGTGATTCGTTTGGTGATGGTCAAGCCAGTGTCTTCCAGTGGCTTCCAAGCCTAAGTGAAGCTTAGGTTCCCAGGATGTGCTGCCTCTCCTCCCATCGCTCCCGCAGACTGCTGTTAGGCATGGGCTCTGCCACAGCCTCTTGCTTAGTACCTCTTCTTTTTCAATCACCCAGCTTTCCTGTTCCTCTTGGCAAAGTTGTTTTCTTTTACCTGGCCCTGGAATACAGCAGTCAGGACGTGGCAAACAAGCTCTCATCCCAGCCCCGTGCTTTTTTTCTTAGAAACAGCACCACACAGAACATGGGCAATGAACTGTGAGCAGGCAAATGAAATAGTGATACCTTTTCTTGCATCCTGGGAGGATACAGCAGTAAGCAAGATGGAATAACTGATTGACTTAACCCCATCATATGATTTAAAACCTCACTCTTTTTTTTGTTACTATAGCTGTAGCTGAATTGCGTCCAGTTTTAACCTGTCCTTAGAATAGGCAGTGTTTTATGTTGATAGTTAGGGTCTAACTTAAGGGTGTCCTCAAGGCCTGAGCATCTGGGCTTCTGGTGGCTATGCTTAGTTTCTGGAGCAGATCACCTGGAGCCTGGAAACACTGCCAGATGTCAGGTTAACACTTTCACTGTTCACCTTCACCGACGGGGAATTTGGGCAGGCACAAGGGAGGTTACATAGAGCAAACAGAGCAGCAGCAATCTCATCATTCTTTGTTTCCACCTTTTGCCCTGTAGCACCCCTGTCTTGTAAGGGGAGATGTGCCCAGAAGAAAGACAAACAGTCTACAGACTAATTCCCTAGAAGGGCTCTATTTCACATGGCATGAGGGATGCATCTCATACTGTGTTCAAGAAATACACATAATTTAAATTATTTGATGTGGTTTACAAGGGGAAGAATGGCATGAGTGGTTTGGGCTGATTGAGAATAACTCAAGGTTGTCTCTAAATAGCCATGTATGTATTGCTTGGTTAATACCTGCTGGCAGATGTTGAATCTTCACAGTGACCTCTGCAAGCCACAATTATACACGGCACTGTGAAATGAATTTCTTAGCAGAGCTGTTATGCAGAAGGTTTTAATACAGATTTATTTTATGGGTTAACAGATGTTTCCTGCATTTCTATAAAGTACCAATTCCTTCAAACTGAAAAAGAGAAATTGTTTAAATTGATGACATAATAGTAACTGAAGCTAGTGACAAATATAAGATGTCTGTGTTCTATGCTCAGTCTGAGTCCCTAGGCTTAAGTTTGGATTCTTGCTATATACAGAAGTCAACAACATTTGCTTCTAGTTAATTTTTATTTTAAAATTATTTTCGTTTTGAAAGATCCATATCTGTATGCATGCTCTCTCCACGTTTTTTTAATTTCAGGTTTAACAGTGGCTACAATACTGTTTGGCATAATAAGAAGTCTTCTGGTATTTCAAGTTCTCGTTAATTCTGGTCAGACTTTGCACAACAAAATGTTTCAATCCATTTTGAAAGCTCCTGTCTTGTTTTTTGACAGAAATCCTATAGGTAAGTTTAATAGTGAAAAAACTCTTAATATTTAATGTACCTCATTGATTATGTGAACTATGCCATTTCTGGGTAATTATGAATTTATAGTTTATTTGTGGAGATTTTTTGCTTCTTTTAGTTAAAATCTTTACATTTACATGTGGTCTTTCAAAATTTCAAAGTCGGAACGTTGACTGCTTGTTGATGGTTGATCTTACTCTTTTCAAACGTAGTCTACAGAAAAATGAATTGTACATTGTTGTACATTGACCTTCTAGTTGCATTGCTGGTGTTCTGGTTCAGTTACACAGGGGTCTCATATATGCTGAATATGCATGCATTTTGTGGGGATGCCCTCCTTGGGCTTTTCTTTGAAAGCTTGAGCCCCGATGTTGTTTGCTCTTTAAAAAAAAATAATTTTAAGCATGCATGGTAATTCACAGTTGTTGAGAAACTGTGTAGCTTACTGTCCTTCCAGAATGGACAGAAGCATAAAGCATGCAATTTAAAGCTATAATCCAAATCCTTATGTTCTTCAAAAGAAATGGAGACGAGCTGGAGCAGAGTTAAGAGAGTGGGGAAGTGCGGTAGTACCGATTTAATAGCCCATCTTACATGAGAAACAGAAATCTGATGGCCTTCACTCCTTTGAAGAAAAGGAGCATAATCTTGTTCTCATAGTTCCAGAAGCTGTTTAATGATTGTAAAGGTATATAGGGATGGCTTTATTGTTTCAGAGTAGTTATTAATATTAGTGATTTTTTTTTTTTTCCTGAAAATATTAATGTGGAGAAAAGGTTTGTGTCCATAATATGGTGAATGAAACATGTACAATTTCCCCTTTAAAAAAATAAGCTACAACTGCACAAGTTTAAGGCTGGTCTGCTTGTACTGTGTGTCTGTGGTAGTGCACGGCCACTGCAAAGAATTAGAAGTGAAGCCATAAGCTCAGGAAACAGGTTAGTGGAGAGCTAGTGAGAGCACATACATCACAAGAAATCATAGTACTGATGGGGTTTGTTTTCAGATACAGATTTTCCTTTTTAGTGTTTTTGGTGTTTTTTTTTTTTTTCCAAATGCATGGCATCTGCAGTAACTGCATTTTTGAGGGAGTACATAATCATCTTATAAGAATGCCTATAAGCATGGCTCATCATAACAAACAGAACTGCAGAGTAAACATCAGGGACAATATAGAGTAACAAATAACATTTGGCTTTGTAACATACTGTGAAGCTCAAATTAGCAGTGCTTTGTAAAAGAGTGGCATTCATAAAACCTGCCTATCGCTGGTATTCATACACTGTCATGACTTACAGATGTGTGTTTCTATTTATCAGCAGATATTTTATAATAGGAGATTAACTTCAGTGTGCATATATTTCTTTCCCTTCATCTTTCTTTTGGTCACGGTAGCATGCAAAGGTACTGCTGTTCTGATCTATACATCTTTTGAAAAAGGAAAAAAGAAAAGGGAAAAAGATGACATGAGAGACGGTGCTCTTCTTCAGAACTACAGCATGTAGCAGTTCTGAAATTCTGTTTTTAACATCTGTGTTTCATTATGTGATTTACATGGGGTTTTTTATTGTGTATTTATCTTTTAGAACTTCAGATGCTATTTTCTTGCATTGGAGTGAGGTTTGTTTAAGTAGAAGTCTTTATTTCTTCTTTTTTCTTTTTCTTTATTTAAGACTATAAAAGACATACTGAAAAGAAATCAAGATTATTAAAGTGTCATTTTTCTAGGGTTGTGATTTTAATAGCCAAGCTATTAGTTATCATATCCCATATTAGCAAAACTGATATTGCAGTGACAGATCTATCATTTAAGCATCCAGTGTGTTCTCAGTATTTGTGTGAGGTCTCTTAAGACCTTAGCGGAAGCAATTGCTGAACTGACTTTTTCTGGTTTATTTCTCAAAAAATAATCAGCAATTAAAAAATGCCACAGTCAGTATTTTGAACACACAGTGATCCATGTTCCAGAGTTGAGGAAGGAAACTTAAATAAATACACATCCCAAGCTCTCGATACTTCTTACTGGGGAAACAGACTAATGAGCAGCATCAGGGAGTCAACATTAGGAAATGGAAATATGTGGTGAATCGTTACATGTCTGTCAGCTCCCAACAGTGTAGTTCCAATCAATCGTGGTGAATAAATGAAATGACTTATTTCTAAAAAAATTATACTATGTGAATCAGTTTAGGCATGAGCCCAAGATCTCTCTTTACAGATTGCATTAGCAAGATATAGGGAGGGGAAGGTTGTAATGGGAATAGTAACGAGCATCTTACCCAAATGATGTAAGAATTTTGATGTATTTTTGGAACCTGGATTATACAGCAGAGACAAAAGAGGAATATGAGGACCCCTCTCCTTTTTCCCTTCCCATCCAACAATATTTGTATGTACAGAGATTTCACGTTTCTGTAATTTGTCATAGATCTAAAACCAGTTAGATGATACTGCTTTAAGTATGTTTTACATTGGAAGAACCTTATTAAGAAATAGAGAAACATCATTTATTAAGTACTTAACCTAACCTTATTGAGCTGATAATCCTAAGTGACTAAAGCTTAGCGTTATTCAGCATTCAGAAAGAATGATCAGATATTTGTAAATTTGAAATTCAAATTTATCAGTAGATACCTGTACAGCGTCACTTAAAACAGTTATAGTGAAAGCTTGATGGAAAGTTACAGATTATGTGGTTGTATTTTAGGATCTATCACATCTGACTTGTCTGTGTTTGTTGACAGAACTTGTTTATTTTTTGGAGTGTAGACTTTGACTCTTTCTCTTGAAACTTCCGTTGCTCTTCTATCCAAATCCCAGGAAGGGAATTGCATGTATGTCAAGGTATCTGTAAAGAGGAAAACGTGGACAATTTCTGCTTCATTGTGAATGCTTTATATGTTCCTCTTCATGTGTCACTTGCAGGAATAAAGGGGTTGATTTCTGTGCACGTCTAGCACAAGAGGGCAGCATGATCTGTTTTATCCCAGTCTAGCATTACAACGTCTTGTTTGAAGGGTAACAAAATTTATCTGTTATGTTTTTAGTGGTGATATTTGAGAAGTGAATTTTCAACCTCACCACTGAGCAATAGTAATGTGGCTCTGTTCGGCTGTCCTCATTATCTGCAAGTATAATATTTTCTCTTTTACACAGTAAGCTTTTCACCTTCATGTAATGCTGAGTCCAGGAACTTTTGTTGGCTTTGTAACTAGTGGCCAAAAGTCAGATAACCCTATAGAGCCTGATGCTTTGGTCTCATCAAGGAGACCTTCAGCCATTATTCCTTTTAATTTCTTTTTCAAGATGTTTTGTAACATTTCAAAACTAATTTGATAGAAAGCTAGGTAAAGGGGACCATGCCTTCAGGAGCAATGACTTGAATTGGGAGTTCCCTCTTGAAATTAGTTTCTTATTGATAGTTTAGAAGATCCTAGTTTTGACAAGCTTCAGGATTTGATTCAAGATTACTTGCTTAGCTTGTAAATGAATTGTTCTTTTCTGGGATTTGGGGACAGTGATTTCTTTAGAGTAGGGATGCTAATGTGTAACTGCATCACTTTCAGTAATGGTAGTTTTAGTGGAGATTGTGTGTAATTTTGAATTGCATTGAGTTTGGGAAACTGAAACCTGCTGCTGCTCTGCTGATGGGTCCTGTAAGAATGAATGAGTGATGTGCATGAATTTGTTCAGATAAAATAGGAATCTCTTCCCCCTCCAGAGATCTGTCTAAAATTCAAATTGAACAAGAACCACGACAGAAACGCATATGAAAATCTAGCTTCTTTTTCCCTTTTTTCTTTCTTTCTTTTTTATATTTTATTGTATGTCTCCTAACTCTTGGTTCTGACAGTTCATAGACGGAGGAGAAATATTTTGGCAGACATTACAGCATTTCTGGCCTTTCTAGAAATAGAAAGTACTGAATTGTGTGATGGTTGTCCTCTACCTCTTAAATTAGCAAATTTCTTTTTTTTCCCCCTGCAAATGCTTTGTGGAAGCGTTAAATAAACATTGATCCCTTTGAGTGCTTATCCAGACTTTGCGGTTTGACCAGTTCATAAAGAGAAATAGTCTCCTGTTTTGGCAGTCAGGAATGACATGCCAAACTGATAGCTAATAGCAGCATATAAAAGCAAACTTGGAATATTAAAAGATAAAAATGTGAAAGAAAGCTGTTATTATAATGAAGAGCTTGTTTTTCTTTAAGGCATAAGGATTTTAATTATGGTGTTCATAAATCAAGTGTTGAAACACCTATAATTTGACAGAGAAAGTTTCTTTATGGGATTAAAAGCATGTTCAATGCACAAGTGCCTATCTGCATTTTATCTGACAGGAGCGTCAAATGGGCAATGTTGTTAAAGTATTTAAACCATATAATATTTGCAACAAATATGATATTTCAGCAGTCTGAAAATTACAATGCTGATAATGAGGTTGTTAAATTATACTCTATCAGTTGGATAGTGAAACTGCTCTAGTTAGTGTACATTAATGTATGCTTGTTCACACAAGTGATTCTGCTGAACAAGTAGCATGTTTAAACAAGAAATACTGGTCTTAAACCCTGTGATTTACAGTAGGTGGTGTTTTGGCATATCATGCAGTTAACAAGGCAAAGCTTCATGTTAAAATATTTCGTTTGTAGTCTCATTCATCACTGATATAAATATTCAGTAGCGATGCCAGAAAATGTATTGTATTCCTATTTGACTCAATAACTGAATTGCTTTCTTTTTTTCGGAAACAAGATCTATGCTATCTTTCTGATGCAGTTTTCAGATATTTCATTGTGGTCAAGATGAATTCTGCGGGATTGTGTGTACCGTCTCTTTTGACAGCTTTCATGTTCTCTTAAGCTAGTACAGAAAAATGTGTTGTCCTTAAAGCAGCAGAGGCATTGTTTTTTACTCTCGGTGCCAAGCTCTAAAGCACATCCACGTGTGCACAGGTTTGTTAGTTTACGTTGAAAAGAAGTCCCTATAGGACAGCCTTTTGTTGTAAATTAAAAACACAGATTCTCTCTTCCGTGTTGGTAATCACTTGCATTTGTTGTTATTAAGATGGCAACACAATAGGTTCCATCAATCATCAAGATCCTTAACAACCGTACAACGTTGTAAATATTATGTTTGGGTGTTTGAGTGGAACAGCTCGTCACTGAAGTAGGTGTGGTAATTAAAACCTGTTAGGTTGCTACATGTGTTAAAAAAAAAAAACAACCCAAACTTTAATGTTTTTTCATATAACAATGGCGATATGTACTTTAAACCTTATCAGGGCGTGATTAGTGAATGATATTTTGTGGGAGTTGCTCATTTACTGTTAGTATTATCGTGGCTTTTGTTAAGGGTTTAAACAGTCTTACGCTTCCATGTGTTTTATCACCATTATGATTCTGTCAGGAACCTTATAAAGTTGATTGCTATAGGAGTAGTCTTTAAAGTTAGTAGATAGTACTCTGGAGTTATGTTTACATTTATTATCTATTAGCATAACTCAATTCAACTCTATCCTATTTTTCTCTGCAATAGTAATTGTACGAAACTTGGCTGCAAACTGATGAGACAAGCCCATTACATTTTCAGTTCACCGAGTCAGTCAGTGCTCACCCTATTTACGCTTAATACGGGAGATAAAATTAAAAGGTTTATGGAAAAGCTGTTTGTAGGAGGGGACGGGACATTATTTGATAGGGAAATAGCGTGAAGCTTGTACTGACAGCCACTTCCAAGTGCAGTCTCCTGCTTCCCTGGCACGAGATTTCACGTCCCTGCACAGAGATTTTCTATCTTCTTCACATTAAGATCCCCTGGTGGGGAAAACGGCCTGCTGCGAAACTCATTTCTGACCATATGCTGACCTGCCCAGATACTGCAAAGTCTCGTTTTTTCATTTGCTAAAGCAACTACAGAGAGAGCTGCTCTCGCCCCACCTCAGCCGAGCAAAAAGGAGGAATGGAGGAGTCGACAAAGACAGAGAAACCTAATTAAAAGTATTGGCTTTAGAAGACTGCACAGAAGCTGTTCAGAGACACATCTTTCCCGCAACGCTTGCGGGAAAGTAAAAACAGAGTTATGTTTTAGTCTCGCATAGATGGCAGACTGTTTTGATGAGATATGTGGCAAGGAGGAAGGAAACGTTGGTTGGAGACACTTGAAAACAGAGGGAGAGACTGCAATAATATCGATGGGAAAACTGCAAGGGGCTTAAAAAGAGGGCCTAGCTGAGGTGATGCAGCTGCAAATAAGCTTTTGGAGATAATCTGAAGGATGGAGGGGTTTTTTGGTTTTGATAATAAGTATTTTAAATACATACCTTTTTTTTTTTTTTTGCTGTTTTTAATCTGCTTAAAAATTGCTGGATGCTGCTGTGACTTGTGGATAGTGGGGATTGGAGGCACCACATGGATAGGACCTCCTTGCATGGATTGCCTGTTCTGGGAGGGAAATGAGCATTTTTGAGAAATGAGGGGGAAAACTTATCAAAACCCCACTTTAATTCCACCTTGGAATAAGGCAGAAGCGTTTCCAAAAAAATTATTTTGGGGAAGAGCAGGGCAGGGATAATGAATAGCCAGGTGGTGAGAGCATGTCTGTGGAACGTAGGGAAGGCAGCCTGGATCTTCTCCCTCTCTGATTTTAGATGGGCCTTGGACACATGGCTCCCCTATCCCAGGTGAAAGCCGTACACATCAGGCTCTTGGCTCTTCTGGGATCTTTCCTGCGCTGTCTGCAAGAGACAGTTCGACCTCTTTCGTGTCTGCAGAAAAAACAGCCCATTTTGGTGTTGGGGTTTGGTGGGTTTGGGTTGGTTGCTTGTTTTTTTTGTGTATCTGAATGGCTGTAAATTAAAATAAAACTAATACTATCATAGTGCAAGCTCATTTCATTAGCACTGTTCTGCTTTAAACTGCGCAGAAATCTTTCTCCCAGATGATACTAGGTAATCTGCACTGCAGCATCTGGGTGAATTAATTAGTCTTTTTTTTTTTTTTATTAGATTGCCAGCATCTTGCAGATTATGCAACAAGTGAAGATTAGTTTGTGCCTGTGGTGATCTTGGAGAGTGTTTGGAAACAAAAGGCACTTCTCGATCCAAAATTAAAATTTTAGTGTAGAAAAGAATGGATGTTGTGTGTGAATCTGCCTGCTCCGGCAGTCCAGAATAAAAACTGAAGGATAGAAATCAACAGTTAGGGAAGTAGAGGTATTGAATCAAGCTCGACTTCAGTGTGCTGTTCAGTTTAAAAAATACAAACTTAAGAGTTAATTACTAAGCTATTTGTGAATAATACAAGACAACATTACTTGCTTGCTTCCACCTTGTCTTGCCCGGGTGTTCTTTCTTTCCCATCAGAATCAGTAGGTACTTTGTCAGAGGCTTTTTATTATGTATTCAGGTGAATGCATATGCAGGACCTCCCTCAGTTTTTGGTTTCTGATTTTATGTAAGGTTATGTTATATTTGGAGGAGACAGCATGATGACAAGCTGTGTATGTTGACAGCTACCAGTCTTTAAAACACTTTGTAAAGCTCTTTTAAGTAGCATCAAGCACATGAGGAACACTTTTTTTTTTTTTTAATTAGTTACTGGACAATAGTCCTGTAATTAGAATAGTAGTATGTAATGGACATTAATTATCACTTGTGGCAATGCGAGCCTTGAGGTAGATAGCTTGAAACTGGAAACTACAGCTTCATGGAGGTTTGTTTTAATGTTCATTTAAATTCAGGCTCTTGTTGAACATTTTCCTAGATGATTCTTATTTGCATATTTTGTTGCCGTAGCTTTTGATTTCAGCTTGAGCAGAGTGTTTAGTTGTGGTGGTCCCTAACAAAAGATTGTGGAGCGAGAAGATTTCTGAAATGTCTGGAGAAGCTGAGGCTGCTTTAACTGTTCCTCACCTAACGCTGGGTAGGAAATTGTGTTCACAGAGCCAGTATGCAAAGCAAGCTGTCCACTGTATGGGAGAAGGGTGTCCAAGTCTTTATTCTCAACTGTTTGATTCAGAGTAGAAGTGCATTGTGTACTAAGGTGGTTTTTTTCGTGTGGGACTTTTCACTGCTGTAGAAGACTCATGACTCACTGACCTGCTTGTCTTCTAGTTGTAGCATCCTCTCATCCTTCCTCATTTGCCAGTTAAAAAAAGAAAAAAAAAAACTTTTTTGTGTCAGTCTTCACTGTCAAGGACTGCAGCTGCACTGCCCATGACGCAGAATGTAAAGGCGAGGATTGGGAAAATGGAGAACCGCCCACTGTAGGTGAAGATCAAGTGCAAGACCACCTGAGGAACCTGAAGGTGCACAAGTCCATGGGACCTGATGAGATACATCCGCAGGTCCTGAGGGAACTGGCAGATGAAGTCGCTAAGCCACTAGCCATCATATTTGAGAAGTCGTGGTGGTCTGGGGAGGTTCCTGCT
>NW_009646761.1:571301-723304 GCF_000708025.1 Charadrius vociferus | reverse complement strand
CCAGAAGGCCAACCGTATCCTGGGCTGCATCAGAAGTGTGGCCAGCAGGTCAAGGGAGGTGATTCTGCCCCTCTACTCCACTCTTGTGAGACCCCACCTGGAGTACTGCGTCCAGCTCTGGAGCCCCCTACATAAGAAAGACATGGACCTGCTGGAGCATGTCCAGAGGAGACCCATGAGGATGATCCAAGGGCTGGAGCACCTCTCCTATGAAGACAGGCTGAGAGAGTTGGGGCTGTTCAGCCTGGAGAAGAGAAGGCTCCGGGGAGATCTTTATTGCAGCCTTCCAGTACCTAAAGGGGGCCTACAGGAGAGCTGGGGAAGGACTTTTTAACTAGGTCATGTAGTGACAGAACGAGGGGAATGGATATAAACTGGAAGAGGGCAAGTTTAGATTAAACATTAGGAAGAAGTTTTTCACTTTGAGGGTTGTAAGGCACTGGAACAGGTTGCGCAGAGAGGTTGTTGAGGCCCCATCCCTGGAGGTGTTCAAGGCCAGGCTGGACGTGGCTTTGGACAACCTGGTGTAGTGGGAGGTGTCCCCGTCTATGTCAGGGGGTTTGGAACTCGATGATGTTCAAGGTCCTTTCCAACCTAAACCGTTCTATGATTTTATCAATATAGAGGTCACTAATACTCCTCGAACTTGAGCTTTTATAATGTGCTACTTGTGCAACATGTAGGACATTCATAAACTCAAAGGAGGTTTAAAGTTAAACTCCTCCTAAGTTCATGGGGTTTTTTGTCCACCGGCATGGTCTTTGTCAGTTTTCACCTACTGTGTACCTGAATTTATCCTCTGCTTTCTTGTCTGGGAATGCTACTCTTCCATCTCTCTGAACCCCTTTACACTGTCTTCAGCATATGTCCTGCCCTCTTTCAAGCACAGATCTTCACTAGCCTGCGTTAGTGTTGGGGCACAGAGTGTAGAATAATCTGAAAGTGCATGGAAAACTGAGAAGGTGGAGATTTAGAACGCGGACATTATTGCTTGCAATTACAAGGTATAATGGATGGAGGATAGATAGCCTCACTCTTCTGTTCCTCAGTTTTCTTTTTAT
The DNA here is from genome assembly GCF_000708025.1 of Charadrius vociferus. Lineage (NCBI taxonomy): Eukaryota > Metazoa > Chordata > Aves > Charadriiformes > Charadriidae > Charadrius > Charadrius vociferus. Next base: position 722,243 of record NW_009646761.1, on the reverse strand, counting down.
CAGATGTGATGAGATTTATCTGTGTGTGTGGTAAACCTGTTTTTTCTCAATGAAGTTATTGTCTGTTTAATATGCAAATGATGCAATGCAGAATATTGCTAATTCGTGTGTAGGCAAGAAAAACCTCTCTGCTTTGTGGTAAGTTTCCCTTCATGGGGAATACATGTTCATTTGTCCCTGCATGTATTCATTTCTCATCATAATTTCACATTCATCAGTTTGAATGTTTGCAACCCAAAATAGACACAGTTCAGTCTAAATTTTCAGACAAAGTTCCTACATCTGTTTTTAAGATGTCATAATTTCTCATACAGGAATACTGTCCCTGCCCCATCCTTTCTAGGACGTGCCCAGAGGACAGTAAGTGATTAGATGCCGGGAGCGTTTGCTCAGTGTTGTTTTTTTCCCCTCCCTCCTTTTTAATATGAACATTTAAAGCTGTAAATAAACTTTACACTATCTCATTCATCTCTTCTTCCAGTGCACTTACTTTATGTTTATAATCTGTCATGCTGGTCTTTAGAGAGAAGGTGGTGAGCGTCTGTCTTCACTTAGAGAGATTGGGTTTAGAATGTTAAATGTTTTATATGCAGCAATCTTCTCATTACATGGGGTAATGAACAGTTTCAGAAGTACTGTTGCTGTCTATCACTCGTGTTTGCTTTCTCTGCCCTCTCACGGAAATAGGGGAATATATTCTTAATGCTGGACGCTTAATGAAGAACCTTCTATTTTTGTTATGACCTGTAAACATGGGTAAATCTGCGCATTGCCTAATGAGATAGGAGCCTAACTTTCTTTCGGTTTACAGAAGAAGAAGCTAAAAGCAAATTGAAGTGCCGCGGTTCCTGTGCCTGTTCACACCAGATTTGCTGTATGGCGTTTCCTTGGTTAAGTTATTGTTAAGTATAAAGTACAAATGGCATCTTTCTTATAGTAAGATTATCCTTTCAGTAACAGAGGTTAGTGGTTCAGTGAGTAAAATAAATGCTTTTCTGGCATAAAATAATGAACTTCAAGTCCGTGATTATTTCTATTTTCTAGCCATTTAGGATTTCGGTTTGAAGAGTGTGTATGAGAAATGACAAGGTAAAGAAGGGTATTCACAAAGGTTAACATTAGCCTATGTTTACCAGGTACGTGATAGAGAGTCAGACTCTTCCAGGGCATTATTGAGAGCGCCAATGTTAGGCTTTTGCTCAAAATCTCATTGGAGTAGAGCTGTCTTTCCTACCCACTACAGTGTTGGGGGTTCAGGGTATCTAGCTGTCTCTGTGCTTAAGGGCGGGTATCTTAAAATCTTCGGTGTTCTGAATTTACCACTACATTTAAGAAAAAGGAATGGACCATAATTTTAATATTTATTTTTTTATACATATATACCCCCCCTATAAAATATCTATCTTAAAAATACATATATACATATATAAAAACCTCATGTGCCTTGCCTGATGTTACTGTAATGCTTCTTTCCTTTCTCCCTTCCTTCGTTCCCCAGTCTCCTCTTAGAAGAACAATTCTCCTTCCCTCCAGTCTCAACAACTGGCCAAAAGTAAACAATTACTGTTCGCCTTCCAGAATATTTCTGGTATTTCCTGACTAAAAAAATGGTAAAATGGTCAAAGAAAGTAGTAGTTACCTTTAGTCAGCTAATGTTGCCTTACTCTTGGAGAAAAAGAAAAAATAAAATTGGTGCTGATTTAGGACAAAAGATACCTGCAGAAACCTCTGCAAATTGAAAGCACCAGAATTGTGAAATACAGATGGTTTTAGCTTTAGAAGTGTCATCGTTGTTTTTTCTGTTGGACTAACAATATAGAAGGAACATTTTTTCCCCCAATATTTTCAACAGAAAACTAGTTATACTAGACTTGTTCTAATATTAAGAAATCTTATCTAAGGAACGCTTTCAAAATAAACCAAATTTGAGAGAAAAAAGTGCCTTGAGCTTTTTATAAAGCTGACAAGTTTTAATATTCCAAATATGTATTGACAATGATCTTCTTTCATAATTAAGCTATGAGTATGGTTTAATATTGAATTCAAAGCTATTCACTAAATGCTGCTTATGTTTAAACCCTCAAAAATCCCTGATAGAAAAAATGGAAAAAACAATCCCAACATATTTATTTTTTTTAAATTGAGATAAGAAAAAATAAACTCTGCTGCACCTCAATTTAATAACCAGTGTTGCTCAGCTACTACCAAAGGCTTAAGGAACAGTGTTTAGAAATGATTGTTTGAAATAAGTGTTTCTCAAAGATTATGAGGGCTTATACAGATGATTTTGTTCACCTGCTGCGTGTTCAAGAGTAGAAGTGTCCAATCTGACACTTTGCAGAAGTGTTTGCTTGAAAAATAGAAACATTCCTGTGGAAAAAATAGGATTTCATTAATTGTTTTCCCATCTTAGCCACGCAATAAAGCAATATTATTATGTACTTTTAATAGAGACAGAAACGTTTTGTGAAATGCAAAATCCCAAGTTTCTGAAATTATCTGAGATGTTTTCATCTTAAAATGTAGTGCTGCGAGCACCGCTTAATTTGTTAATACCTTTGTGCTCTGCTTCTGGTTTTTGTACTTCTCATGAGATGCAAGACGTTTCAACTGCTTATTGACTGCTTTTTATTAATTGTAAAGAAGTCATGGAGGTGTTTTGAATAGAAAGCTTATTTATTTTTCAACTAAACGGGCAGAAGGAGAACAAGTTAGTGTTATGGTTCTTGGACAAACCGAAGAATATATTCGTTCTTTGACTCTATGAGGAGGAGATGCAAGAATATTATCTCATCTTTAAAGGGATGGTTGTTCTTCATAATGGAGCTTGACCAGTAGGATAGACAAAGTACACTGTAAGAGGAAGTGTGATGGGTGTAACGCTTGTTCCTTAGACCAAATTTGCCTCTTGCTGTATGCCTTTCTGCTGTGATACCAAAGCAATTCAGAGAGGAAACAGAGCAAGGAAGGCAGCTATTTTAATTAGTGAATTCCAGACTATCCTCAAAGGCTGTGATACTTCGATCTAATTCAGTCTTCTGATTTTCTGTTGATTCTTCCAAATGCTTCAGACTTACTCAGACAAAAGCCTCTTTCTTCACAATTGTCAAATTTCATTGAATCTCAAGTCTTGGTGATAGAGTTTAATTGTCAGCAAAATAAGTCTTGGTTTCTGTAAATTGTTTGATCCTCAATTGGTTTAGAAGTGACAATATACTTTCTTTTACAGGGTTTAGATATTGTTTCCATGTGGCATATGGAGCAAAGTTGGACCAACTGAAGAAATGACTTCAATTGTTTTCTGTCAGGAAGGCTTAGACAAAGAGCTTAGTCTCAGATCCTTTAAAGTTCAAGCATCTGCCACTAGGGGCAAAAATTATTTTCCTGTAGGCATTCATCTTTTATTGTAGTTTTACTGTGCTGCTTCACTTGGTTGATAATCTAATTTAAACCTCAGAGATGAGTCATACCTCCTCAATGGGATTCACAGCTAGTTTAAATTCTCTGATGTCAGAACCTTTCAGTTTTTCTGGGATCTTTTTTCTGAGCATAATGGTCCTTTGAGTGTCTGAATGCACGGAGGACAGAATGTGACCCATGCAAGCGGTAACACTTAAGTGATACCGTTTTACAAGGTACTTAGGGTGTTGATTTCAATATTCATTTGGGTTTCTAGTTCAGGTTGTTTGTGATGTTTTGACTTAATTTGGGTCCTAATCATGCCAAGTGGTCCATTGTGGACAGACTTCTGCAGATGTGAGGGTGGTACCCCACTGAAGTAAGGAGCCTTCTGGAAGGTGGAATAGACCTCCCCAGATGAATCATGTGGTGTACTAGAGACTTTTGTTTTGTAGGACCAGCATTTTCTATACTGTGATATGACAGTGTGCCAGAAAAACACTGGATTATGAAAGGATACAAAACCTCGATGTCAAGAGACATTTCAGTCTCCTTTCTTTGGAAAAACAAAACAAACAAACAAACCCCCGATTTAGGTCCAGAAGGCCCTAAAAGGTTTTTGAGTGACCCAAACACTTAAACTCGTTCATGACCTCTTCCTGAAAGCATGACCACTATATAGTTGACCGCTAACTTGAAGAATTGAATGTTCATATTTGGAATGTGAATTGCTATTTAAGGACTTCCTCTCCAGAGTCAGTCAAGGACAAAATAGACATTCAAAAAGTTAAGAGGCGTTGTAAATACCATTCAGCTGTGATGAAAAGTTTATTGAATGCTTTTCATATGCATTCTAAAGTTAAGCTACATTTTGAAAACCATCAGAGCCAACATTTGTTCTCTAAATATTATAGTTAAATATCTACAATGCTAAGTTGTTACTAATTAATACTCTGTAATATTAATAGTGGTTGGGGTTTTGACATAATTTTGCCTTCCATGGTTTATTTTGCTTGAAGTTACACTTTTTGTTTCATATATTTTAACGATGTATCCACAAATTAATCCAGAATCAAGTTCTGTGCTCATGCTGTTTTGTGAAGAGGGAAGGAGAAATACAAGATGTTTTTCTGTCATTTAATTTCATTATTATATGTGTGTTTTTCCATTTTAATCTTGCCTTTTTAGACACAGAATAACGGCAAAGCAGTTGTTTTAACACAGTCTTTCCCAAAATGTCTGGGATAAGATTATGATCAGTGATTGTTTGCAAAATTAGTAGTGCTTGTTCCAAAATATAACTTCTGCTTTAGGTCCATCAAAGGATTTGATAGTGTTTTATATACTGGATATAGATACCTGAAAGATTTTTGTCATAGTCTTTGCATCGCTCCTCTAGTTGTCCACTTCTTTGCAGTCCTGGAAATTCTTTCATCCTAATGTGTGTGATTTCTGTAGTTTCAGCAGAGAAGCTGCTGGTTTAAAAAGAAAAAAAAATAGACATCAGAGAAACCAAATGAGTGCATAAATAAGTGAACCATTAAGACCCAAAGACAGACATGTTTATTTTGAAGGAAGAAAGCAGACTTTTCTGAGAATTCCTTTACCTGAAATCTCAAGACCCCGTGTGAATGGAAGTAAGCAAACTAATTAGAGTATACTCTAAAGATGAACTTGAGACACAACTGCTGTTGCCCCTTCAGTTCTGTAGTTAGCAGAGTGAAATATGCTCCTGTAAGAGCAGTTTAAAGCCAGAAGTAACTAAAATCCTCTGAACTGTTCTCTAAAGGCATCTCTCTCAATAGGTAGCGAGTCTTGTCTCGTCTGTCTAAGTACAACCTTGTGAATAGTCTGTGTGTGGATCAAACACTGATGGTTATGCAATACATCCTGGATGCACTTTGCCATCTCCCTTCGTGTGACAGTGGCCTTTTGGCTTCTTCAGTTTTAATCTGGGAACTGTTTCAGAACCCGATCTCTCACTTGCTGTAAGGATTTCCCATGTTTTTCAGTGTAAAACACCCTTCCTGTTGCCTTCATGGCTTGTGTGTAGTTATTGTAGTTCCCCTAGCTGGCTTTCTCTGTCTCTCTGCGTTTCCAAAACATTAATTCAGGTACTCTTCTAGTTTAAGTATTGCAGCCACCTTCTGTTCTCACGTGCTTTGTCCCAAACTCTTCCACGCTTTCTAGTCTATGCCTCGCTGTGTTTGGCTTCGTGCCTTGGTTGTGCGTGGGATGACCTTCTCTCCTTTTCTTCAGGAGTGCTTATTTGTATCCAGAACTTGTGCCCTTCCACGGTGAAGGAGAATGGAAGAAGCAATGTTGAAGGAAGAGGGAGGAGAATAAATGGGGAGCGGATATGCAATGAATGAAGCTGAGGGTGAAGGAGAGGGCACATGCAAGCAGCCAGTCTGTACAGGGCAAAAATTCAAGTCAATATGTACAAAGCTCTCTCGATGTCCAAACATCCCAAGTTTGGCAACTTCTGTGACTGTTACTGCCAGCTACTCTTTTGACAGTTCTGTCTTGCAGCTCCTCCCCAGGGCCAGATGGAGTGAAGGCTCTTTCTTGATCATACGGCCCCGGTGTACTTCGAGGGAGTCTACCAGGAGATGTAGAAAGGAGTGTGGCTTCATTTGAGCGTTAGCCCTCTTCCCATGCAAAGCTTTTACTATTTCTGCACCTGGTAACTGGAGCTGTTGGCACATTCCTGTGTTTTTTTTCCTCCCTCCCTCATCGTTTTGCCTGCTTATCTTTCATGCTTACATCTTTGTAACTTCCTGCTCTCTGTGCAGTAAAGTTCATCCACAAGCTTGGCTCTTCTTCATCTTAAAATCATCTCTCAAGATACACCAGTATCATTGTAACCGCAGTATAACTATACACTGGCAGTAGTTAAACATATGGGTGGAGAAACTCATTAATTCCCTGACCCCTTTGTTTTCCTGAACTTAAAAAGAAAAGAAAAAAAAAAGGCAAAAAGGCACACATCTTGTCCTGCAACTTTCTGTTCCAACTTACTGCTACATCTTCCTTTTGCTTGTTGTTCCTTTTATAGTCAGTTGTGTTGGTTTCTCTTAACTGACACAACAAACTCTTCAGGGCAGGGCACGCTGCTGGCTACGTGATGGTCCAGCGTGCATCCTAGTGAGGCTCTGCCTCCCACTTCAGATATATTAATCCTCTTTTGGGTGTTTCTGTCATGCAAATAACAAATGACAGTGTTCTCAGGAGTCCCTTGTTGCAAGCGGCACTCTTCTATTTTTGCCTATTTATTTATTTAGGAGTTCATAGTGCTGGACAGCTGTAAATCAGAGCTTCACAGTGAAGTCTGTCTTTGAATTGAACAAAGACAAAATAGATTGTAAATTGTATACACTTTTGCTTGACTGTTCAGTGAAGCCTTTTTTTTTTTTCTCCTTGATGTGTGTGATTTTTTTTTTCTGTTTATAGAAAAAAAATAAATGTTGCTGTTAACATATTTATGGTTATGATTCTAACTTTCTTATTTAAAAGCCATGAAAAAATAGATAATTATAGGGCTATGTTAGATTTTTCTTTAATTTTAAACGAGGTGTATGTAAGCGTGTGTTTTTAAACTAATTTAACCTCTAGCATTCAGCTGTCTAAAAATCCGGGGGTGTGTGAATTTAAGGTATATTTCTATATGAACATTAAATGTTCTTTGATTTTTGAATTATACACTACTCGTGTTTTGGTATGGTCAGCAACTACTTACTTATTTGCAACTATTTACTCTAGTATGTTTTTCTTTTTTGTTTTTGAGGTGAAGCTTTCTAAAAGTTGCCCAGTAGAGGGGGTAGAGTAAAGTCATATGCAGTGCAATATAACTTTTCACAGTGCTTAGCATTTAATCATTTAATTATTCAAATTTCTTTCTTTTAATGTAATGAATATACTATAGAGTAGAAAAGAGGTCATATTTTGGTTTTTTTTATCATTTGAATGTATAGTATACCCCACATTTCCATTTCAGTGTTGTTAATTATAGGTTAGGCTGTAAAGAAGTTTACATTATAGTGATATTTTTTTCCCCAGAAGCGGATGGCCCAAAGAAATGCATTGTCAGACTATATCTAGATTCCTTTGGACAGCACTCCTTGCTTGAAGAAAATGCTTGGGATGTGGTTGCCTTTAGCTTTTCTGAGAGAAAAGATTTTTTTGATTGTTTCTCTGGCGAGATTTGCAAGTGGAATTTGATGCCAATCACAAAACCGAAGAGGAGGTGAAGTCATCCCTCCTTATACCCTACAGCCCACTCCGCAGTAAAGAGTCCGTTCCGTGCCCTAAATTACCAAAGGAGGAGAAAAAGAAAAAAAAGATTTGAATCCAGCTGTAGTCCCTCCCATGCTGATTGCTGTAGCCTTGAGGCACGCACTCATTTGCCTTCTTCCGGTGCCATACTTAACTTACTGATTCATCCAAAGGGAGAGCAGCTTCAAGAGCAGAGGCTGAAGGAGGCCTACCGCAGAATTGCCTCTAGTAGAGCAATTAACACGCTCGCTGGAGAGGTGGGCGACCCACATTCAGTGCCTGCTCCGTGACTGGTAAAAATAACACGTTCCTTTGCGTCTCTGCCCAGCCTTCGCCTCTCGTGTAAGTGTCCTGACCCCTGGGCTTGGCTGTAGCTGTATAAACAGGATGACAGGTTTCCCAATATCTTCTTCTTTTGTGGTTTTGTGAATGGTACCTAAGTTGTGAATCTAGTTGTTTCCAAATTTTCTGTGGCTTTGCTCTATGTGGTTTAAAATGTCCTAAATTGAAGCAAGAATTTTGATTTCATGGGGGGGGTGGTGTCTTTTTTTAGCACACAGCAAATTTTCCATGCAAATGCTTTGATTATTTGCAGTGCAAACTAAAAGAGACAGTTCTAATTTCCTGATAGTTAGAGCAGAATTTCTCTTGAGTTCGGTAGTAATGATATTTCATGTGAGACAGGAACAAAAAAACACTGAAAATTATCCATTCTGAATTCTAGATAGCCAAATCCATGTTGTTACAGTGGCTTTTTAGAAAGGAAAAGGTATTTCAGGAATCGTTACATGGGTACATAATGAATGAGCTTTAGAGAGAATCTCTCCTTGCCAAACAATTCACATTTTCCAGAAGAGGAGAGAAAGAAAAAGAAACTGAAGCTAAAGAAAAATGGGCGATCGAACCAATGGAACATGCCAAGCAGAAGATGAGGGTTTACAAAGTCAGACGAAGACATGAAATGCCTCTGCTGTTTGAGCTGCTCAAAGGCTTTATCCTCCAAATGGATGGGCTCAGTAGAGGCCAGAAGTCTTGGCTTGGCTTTCACAGCAACAGTTCGTATAGAATTCCCTTCCGTGGCTTCAAAAAAGGAAGAAAATGGATGGACTACATCAGAATCATTCTCTTCAGTGTGTGGGAGGGGATCTGAATATTGGTAAAATACAGGGTAAATTTATTTTTTTTTTTCCTGAGTGATAACTGTATCAGCCATATAGCAGTTTCAACTGAAGATTTCAGGAGGCCAAAGCTTTTATTCAGTAATGTCCTACTTGGTTACTGTCCTTTTAGACTGAAGTGATGACTGTGCCCTTCAAACTTCAAGGCCTTAAAAAAAAAAAAAAAAAAAACAACTAGACGGGGAGGGGAGAGGAAAAACATTAAAAAGCAGCAGATTAAGATTCTTATTCAGTGAATTACCATTAGGGTATGGAATGGTAAGAAAATCAACAAATATCAGCAAATTTGCAAAAGCTATGTGGGATTTCCCCCTCTCTCATATTTTCTGAAATACAGCAGTTAAAGTCTATTCCAAATCCAGTCTTGATAGCATAAATAGCGCAGGAAAACTCCTTTTTGTTGTTGGAAAAACCTTACCAGAAAGGTAACATCTATTTCCATTTTTGTTTTAATCCTTGTATTGATGTATATTTATATATAACCTCCAAATCAGAAAGTAGCTCCAAAAGCTGTATTTCTCCTCTTACGTAAAAATTCCAGCAGCAGAATACTCTTCAGATATTTTAGTCCATCCTGATTTGTAGCGTTCAGTTGAATTCATTGTAAGCGCCCCCTCCAGCAAAACACCACTTGGGACATATTTTCAATCCACCTTGGATTTATAGCAGAAAGGAGAACTAGACAACGCAAATGCCCTTTCAGAAGTGGATGCGTTTGTGGTTAAATAGTTTAGCAAAGAATTAAATTCATAATCTTGCTAGTAAAAAGCCAATGTAGAACTATATTTCATATATACTATTCCAGGTTTCTGTTACAGTGATGCTTTGTATTGTGGCGAGAAGTTGAAGTAGGTGACTTCACGTCTGGAATAGAAAGAGAAGGTGATGTAAATCAACAGAAAATTCTATAGATAGTGTGCAACTTGACATCTTTTTAAGGGATGGTTGATAAGAAGTTGCAAGTGGCTACCATTTTTTAATTATTTGTTTTTTCCTTCAAGAGGGGCAAGGAGGCCAGCGTCAACTCTTCCTGTGCCCCCTCCTCTGTATAAATACTTTTTTGTTGTTGTTCAGTTGTGCCTCAGAAATATCTTGTTGCTTATGTTGTGGTATATAGCAGAAATTAAGTTGTGCTGTATTTGGGCAGTACATTAGAGTTGGTGGCTTGGTTTTAGTGTTTTATTTGTTTCGGTATGTTTAAATGTAGATTTTATTTAACTCAGGATAACTTAAAATACTTCCAGTGAATAAAAATGAGTTTAAAAAGAACCAGAAAGGATATCCAGAGCTTAACTTCTGGAATTGTTAGAACTTTGTTCCGTCGATCTTCATCACAGAATTGCGTTAGGTTAGGTTTAACATTACTCCAGGGATTGGGGAGGGAAGGGGTGGGCAGGTGTCTGCTTTCATTGTCTTTTGAATTATGAAGCAGAGATGTAGCTTTGTGCTCAGGTTATGGGATAAAACTTTGTTATATAGTCAGAAGTTTGTTCTTTTGAATGATTCCAATATGTTCTTTCACAATAAGTTACAAAAGAAAAAAAATCTGTGAACGTTAATTATTGGGGTAGGCAGTATCATTGCAGGGATCAATAATTTGAAAGTTGCTAATGAATATATTATCACAGATCTATCATGCTTTTGTAAAAGAGATCATTTCATTAGCAAGTATAATAGAGCACCAAAGTTAAATTCTGTTTGGCAAATTCTGTTGCAGCTGAAACTTGGTTAATTGATAATGGTATATAATATGAAGGGCAATTACAATGCAAAAGGTATTTTGAGATTTCTCATGAAAGCAATTTGAGCAACTTCTTGGAAAGTTGTTGGGGTTTTTTTTCCACCAATATGTTTTTCTTTGTGTGCTTCTGTTTTTAATCAAGACTATATATATATATCCTTTCGGCATTGTATCATAAGTGAGGAGATGGATTTTGGCTGGTGATAACTGATGTTAATGCACGTGCTTTTCTGAGCATATGCAGGAAAAAAGACAAATCAACTGTACCACATAATTTAGCAGAGGGATAAGTCAACTTGCATGGAGCATTGACCTATTTTGATTTTCTACATGCAGGGTAGTTCTAATCAGTAGGTCGTTAAAATACTGTCTGTTTCTAGTGGACTGGAAAGCTCAAGAAACAACTGTATAGTTAAGATCAATGTGTTCATACTAGGTAATGCAGACGTCTCCATCAGCAGTAAAAATAGAAATTCATTTCCAGAGAAGCCTGCTTTCTATTCTTATCTTTGTCATAGTTATCCTTCTTTCTTTAAATCCTACACTTAAAAATAAGATCAAACACAGTGTTCACGTTTTCTTCTCGTTTCCTAACTGTTTTCCTGTTTGACAGCATTTGTGTAAAAAGTCCTTTTCAAGTAGTAAATTAATTTGGATAGAAGGCATCCCACCTGAATTCATTACATGCTGGCAGTTTAGATAAATGGATGTTATGATCTCAGCATATTTTGGCCCAGCACCACTGTGCCCATTTGCAAATGTCTGAGAAAGTGATAATATTCCTGTCAGTTTCAGGCTGCTAAAGGAAAAAAAAAAAAAATGGGGTAGAATTTCTGATTTATATTTATAGGATGCCTGTGGGGAAGACAGTAATGCTGTATATGGCAGTTTGTGTGGACATGTGGTGCTAAACATATATTAAAAAAAGATAACAGACCTATTGACGTTTCTTTGTAGAAATATGGAAGAAAAGCCAGAGTAGATCAGTAATTGACAGCTATGCAGGAGATGCATTTCCAGATTTCTTTCTGAAGAAATATTTCACAAACTTACAATTCCTTTCGAAGTCGGTAATCCATCTTTAATTATTTTGTTGATTTCATAGTTGTATTTCACAAGGTTGATGTAATGTCTGCTTCCTGCCAACATTTGATATGGACAATCCACTTTGTCACTGCTTTGATGAAACGGAAGTCTGCTTGTAGTTGCAGTACTTTTTTCTTTTTCTTTTTTTTTTTTCTTTTTTCCGTGTATGTGTGTGAACTGAGCGCGGGTGAAGACTTATCAGTCACCGAATGCCATAGCTTAACAGCAAGATACGTGGTGAGCTGTCGATTTATACCACTGACAGAATGGGAAGCATGTTCAATGTAGTTAAACTGATGGGCGTTTAAATGTACCCATTTCTGTGCAGCTGTGGGGTTTTTTTTTTATTATTCCTACCTTTGAGTATGCTTTTATTACCACATGTACACTTCAGAGCATTATTTACTACAATATCTACGTTTAAAATGACTTTGGCTTTATAAGCTGTAATTTGGACTGTTTGAGGATGTGATTTCTCTCTTGAGGGTAAGTTAACACCTCTGCCTATACACAAACTGCGACGTGGTCTGTTGCAGCGTGTGTCCCTGGGGCCGAGCGTGGTGGTGGCCACCCTGCGGTGGTGGGTGCCCCGGTGCCTGGTGTCAGCAGGGTGATGCACCGGGGGTGAGGGGCTTCTCCTCCTCGTGGAGTGAAGTAGGTGGGGGTGAAGCGGGTGCTTTCAACTGTCCTAACATCGGTCCCTCTGAATTAACATTGTCTTAGACCAGAAGAGCATCATCTCTGTGGCATGGCTGCCTTCAAGCAAAGTGCAATCCTGGTTGGGGTTGCTTACATTTAGTTATACATGTATGACTAAGTACCTTCTTGAATCCGTTCCTAGCGGTACGAGTTGCTTTCAGACAGGTTTCTGCGAGTTTGCAGCAAGGAGTGGGAGATAATAGTGTAAATTAAACACTTACTACTTTTTCTTGGTGGAGGCTGGGCAGTGGGGGAGTGTTCCTAGCTTCACTGTTGCAGATAAAGAGATTTTGAATATTATTTTTTTTCCCCCCCTGGTAAATGCAGTGTACTTGTATGTGAAATTTGGTATTTAGGCCAATTGCCACAGAGGAGTTTAGGTTACTATGCAAAGCAGTATTTATTAATAACGTTTACGTGTTGAACTAAAGTGTGATGCAATTAAAATTCCCTAGATTGAGGATTAGCCGGATTTCTAAGGGGGGAGTAATCCAAGAGCATGCGCCCCATGCGCACGCACACATACAAGCGGCAAGAACTTTCTATCCTTAGAAGGACCTTCTCTTAAAACCTTTTTCTTTTCCAAAGAGGCAAATTTGTGGACTAGAGAAGTAGCAACAAAATATTTCTGCAATATGTGATGAAACAAGTGGGTATAAAGGCTTTGTAAATTGTTTGCAGGGTATATAAAATCAATCTGCCCACTCTATTCTGTTGTACAGAAGTGTTTCAGTGAATGCACTGGCCAACAAAGTATACTGAAATGCCAAATACCTTTAGAAATAATGTACTGCTGCTCTTAGGGTCCTTGATGTTTGGTATTTAAGTTGCACAACACTGAATGCTATTGGTGGCATTTGGTTGTTCCAGTGGAGGATCCTAGTTTCTTGTTTTTTTAAAAAAAAAAAAATCCTTTTCTTTTCTGGTGTTTACATCCTAAGTGTTGATTCAGTTCGGATTATATTTCTTTCATGGTGAAGTATGTATAAACATTTTAAATAGGTGTGGCACACTGTCAAGTGTTTTCATTATTTGGATGATAGGTTTGAACATCTATTCCAAAGTATCGGTAGGCACCTGCAGAAGCAAAGTGGGTATGTAGCACCTGAACACATTCTGATTCATGCAATTAAAGCAGTTTACAGAGTGAGAAAGAAAAGAGTATCACATACTGAGGTTTGCTGTCTTTTTCATGGAGAACAAAAGAGGTTTGATTCTTTCACTTCAAGTTTAGCCTAGCTGTTGTGTAGTGGAGGAGGTTTAATGAATCATTGTTTAACTTTGATACTGCCAAGTATTTGACCATTAAATAGTCTGAAATGTGTACATAGCACTTTGGTGACAGACCCTTATTTAACGGTGATTAATTGGCATTGAATAGTTATTTAATTACTTCGGAAGAAATCTAACAACAGTGTGTGTTCTGATTAAGTTATTTGATGTAAAAACAAACATAAGACTGTTGAAGAGAGCACGTTCTCTTTTGCAGCTTGCTACTGACGCTGCACACCACGTGGAAGCTTGAAAATGATTAAAACAGCAAATATTATTCACAAATTTGGATGCTGTTGTAACATTGGCATACTCAGTTCTTGATTTCTTAGAAGATGTTTTTGTTAGTGTTTTTATGAAATTTCCTTCACCTTACAAGTTTTAGATTTAGTATTTTCTTTGTGCTTTTGAAGCCCAGACTGAAACTCACTGGGATAAGTAAAGGGTGCGAGTATTAAGTGAGCTTGAAACTTTTTTAAATTTAAAATACTGGACTAGATCTAAGAATTATTGTCTCCTGGCATGTATTTATATCACAGAAATGCTCACTTAAGGAATTTGGGGGTTTTGGATGTATGAAGTATTGTGGGAGGGTGATGTTGATAGTCTGTAAGTTTGGGAGAGAAGGACTTTAGGAGTTTTGGAGAGAAAAATAGTTTGATTTTTGTGGGGGTGAGTTGTGCAGGTCCTGCTCTTCTTGAATAGCAGGTGCCACAGTTTCTTTAATCTGAAGAACCATCCCCAAAAGTTAGGTTTGCAAATGCTGGTAGATACTGCAGTCATACCTGTGAGCCTTTTGAATCCTGACTCAAAATGGCTACTTTAACTTTCATATCTGGAATGTTTTCTCTTCCATGCTTCTTAATAATGCATAAGCAATCCACTGATTTACTGTGCTTCCAGTAAGTGGAAACAGTCGTTTCTTCATACCTTACGAAATAGACCTCATTTACTTGTAGACATCCTTATAAATGTAGCAATCGCTCTGGATGCAATACCGTGATGGCTATGGGGCATTTTGTGGAGATTTCCAAAGCATAGCACTTCTGCTTGGAGGTGCGTTGCTCTCTCTGGTATATGGTAAAGGAAGTTACTTGCTTTAGTGGGTTACCGTAGCCTGATCCTGCGTAGGACAACGCTGAATAAAATGCCAGTTTGGTTATTACCGTGTGAACAGGATCTGAAATACATCTCCAGGCCTGTGTTTTCTCTTATACAGTCACTGGGGTAATATCATTGAAAACCAGCAACAACAAAGTAGAGCTAAAGCTTGTGTCTTTGTTGCTTGCTTTTAGCAGTCAAAAGCATTAACGGCCATGGGATTAATGTTACGAGAGGGAGATACGGACCTCTTAGCAAGAAGCGAGGTATTTTCCTGGGCTTAATGACTTGAGGTGTCGTTTTCCAGACTTACTATGTGCAAACACTAAATAGACCATAAATGACATTTTTTCAATAACTTGAAGTTTAAAAAAAAAAAAAGAAGTTCTGCTACCAGAGGTTCATCTGAATTTGGGAAGCGGCCAATTCACATCCCCACTGTCTAAATTGCTTTAATTGTATCAGGTGGACTGTAAAAGGTTCCAGTTCTCAAGGTCTGTCTTTTTCGTATACCATTTCTTTTGCTCACTCATATTTTTGTCTGTGTCATTTTACAGAATTTACATGTACAGAATTACTATATTTACATTTTAAAGAGGATTAGGCAGATTAAAAGATGTTTTCATGTTTTATTGATAACGTCAGATTAATTTCCACTTTCCTAGTGGCAGCTCACAGCTCTGGCAAAACACAGTCTGTTATACTTAACACTGTTATACTTAACAATTTCGTAAGGTAATTGCCAAAAATACTTTTTTGGCAGTTAATTAGCAGCTTGATTACTCATGGGAACTTGAATAGATGGTGGTTAGCAGATACATGGAAACGACAGTAAGACCAGAGGACCGGAAGCCAGCTCAAATGAGCTAAGTTTTCCTTAATGACCAAGTTCTTCAAAGAACTTCCCTGCAAGAGATGTTACTGTGGAGGAGAACATTGCCACAGTTGCTCTTGGTGTGCAGGATGAAGGCAAGTATTCTGCAGCTGTCACTTATGTCCATGCTGGCTCATTACCCTGTAAAGCGCCCCAACAGATCCGTATTGTGTTTGCAGCCTAAAGCTCTCCTTGTCGCAACACTGAAACTTTCTCAGAAAATGGCTGGAGATTGTCACAGACTCCAAACAATTGCCAACAAAAACCAAAACCCAGACTCAAAATCTGCAAAATTTCTCCTTGAGTTGCTCTTCAATAGAAATGAGAAGTGAACTCCAAGATGCCGTTGGAACTGAAACTAAAATCGCTTTTGACAGTGAGCATTTTGTAGTGGCTTCTCTCCTCTAGCCCTTAAGGCTTTGTCCTTACCATACAGAAGGAGAGCCAGCACAGTGCTTTTCCAGGAACAAGTTTGAACGTGCTCTTCTACTTGTGGGATGAGGGAGATCATGAAGGCATCACCTGATTCCTGGGGGTGCTGGCATCGACCTGACCTGCACTGTGGCCGTGGAAAGCAGCCAGCCTGAGTGACCTTGCTGCCACCCAGCAGTGTTGCCTGGGATGGCCTTTGTGGAACAGCTTCTTATATCAGAAGCTGGAGTACTGCATCCAGCTCTGGAGTCCCCAGCATAAGAAGGACATGGACCTGCTGGAGCGTGTCCACAGGAGAGCCACGAGGATGATCCAAGGGCTGGAGCACCTCTCCTATGAGGAGAGGCTGAGAGAGTTGGGGCTGTTCAGCCTGGAGAAGAGAAGGCTCCGGGGAGATCTTATTGCGGCCTTCCAGTACCTGAAGGGGGCCTACAGGAGAGCTGGGGAAGGACTTCTTACTAGGGCATGTAGTGACAGGACGAGGGGAATGGATATAAACTGGAAGAGGGCAGGTTTAGATTAAATATTAGGAAGAAGTTTTTCACTCTGAGGGTGGTGAGGCACTGGAACAGGTTGCCCAGAGAGGTTGTTGAGGCCCCACCCCTGGAGGTGTTCAAGGCCAGGCTGGACGGGGCCTTGGGCAACCTGGTATAGCAGGAGGGGTCCCTGCCTCTGACAGCGGGGTTGGAACTCGATGATCTTTAAGGTCCTTTCCAACCTAAACCATTCTATGATTCTATGATCAGCCTGAAAACACTACAAATAAACCTTATTTGGGTTTAAGAGGCAAAGGTGGATTCTAAGGTGGGGTTTGCATGCTGTGGGAATAATTCTTTGCCCTTGTGTTCAGCTTCTCATTGGTGGGTCTCACAGCGTTTCACGGAGGGGCTTGGCACTGTCACCTCTCCTTGCTCTGCTCTTCGCTCCGTAAAATGACGTGAAGTCACTCAGGAGGCAAGTGACAAAGCTGGGAACGGATTGCTAATACCCTGAGCGCAATCCGTTATGCCGTCTTGTTTCCCTCATCAGCCCCTCCTGGACAGGCTGCCCTGTCAGAAGGAAGCATTTAACCTTTTTGAAGGATTTTCTTTTTGCCAGTAAGGTCTTTGTTCGTTTGAAAATAAACTGGAATGTGATATTTAGGGATATTAAGAAGTCTTAGCTACAGCATGCATGCGATATGTGCTAGATCCCTCTTCCATGGCCAGTCTCTGTGTAAGGAAACCACAGGAAAAGGAAATTTAAAAAAAAAAATAAAATTGCCTTGGAGTTCCTCGTGGTGTATCTACCCCAACGTGAAATAAGTGAAAGGGAACATCCCCAGATGCCATTTCCAATAGAAACAGATGAAAGAGATTTTGCTAGTCTAGTGCTGTTATATACCCTTCCTCTCTGTGTGCAAAGCCTAAAAATAGGCTGACTTCTACTGCCTTTGCAACTGCCTCTGGTAGTAAAGTGCACCAGAACAAGCTGTTTGTCACCAGGTTTCTCTCTGGAGTTGTGTCCTAGGCTTGAGGAGAGCGTGTTTTCCGTATTGCTTGGTGTGGAACAGAACTTCCCTTAAAAAAAAAAAAAAAAAAATCGATGTTATGCCACAAAACTTGTAATTCTGAGACGGCCGTGAACAGAAAAATAGAATGATGTTGCTGCAGTAGTTACTTCAGTATTTCTTATCTCTGAATTACGTCTCCAATGCACTCCATGGAAACTTTAAACTTAACTACTTTCAGTTTAATGAGCTCCTTTGAAAAGAAAAAAAAAAGTCTTTTGTTGCCAATGCAGTGAATGTGTTTGTACCAGTTAGAAGTAATAATTGAATCAAGATATATGTAGATAAAAAAGCAATGTGAATGCATGTACGGGCATTACACACCTTAGAAAAGGTCAGATTCCCATCCTTAGCTTAGTTTCTTTCCTGGTGAGTAAAGATATTGATTAATAGAGAAAGATACTAATCCACTTATGGGTGGCAGCATTGTGACTTTAATTATTAAAGAACTCTTGCTATAACTGATTTTTCCACTCAAGTAGAACTTGGGAAAATAGAGAAGTGTAAATGCTTCACTGAGAGCAGATTAAAAATTGTTTTATTAGCTTTAATAAAGATCAGTATTGTCAAGGTTTTGAATAAGTATAAATGTAAGGCTGCATGAACGCAAATTTATCTCAAATTTTATTTCAGAAACGTCTGCAATTTGAACCCATGTATAATGGTGAAGGGGTTGGAACAGAAATACTAAAAAGGATCAGTAAGATCAACTATGATCTGGGACATGCATGCACTAGTGAGTTTGTCAGTGATAGGAGCAGATTCTGGCTGATGTTACTTGATGAAACTTGCATTACGTTGTCTGAACTGTAAAGCTTTACCTCCACATGTTAAGCATATAAAGCATGTGTGTTTCACCTGCTAAATTCTATTGAACTATTAGCTTCAAAGCCCATTTTAATTTTTTCCTAGCAGTTTAGGTAAAGGTTTTATATTCCAGTGAAGGGTGTTGGTAAAAAAAGTATTCTTCAAAATATATTTCAGCGGTTGTAAAAGATTCCCTTCGTGGTGGTTTCAAGAAGTGTCTTTTTATCTTTATATGCCAGTTGTTCCCTTTTAACTGTAACTAAAATGGTAAAACATGATGTGTTTAAGAGATTTGGGTCTTTTAAGGAATAATATTTACTTTCCTTTTCTTTTTCAACCCTGTTTCTATAGGAAGAATCTTAAATCGTTTCTCCAAAGATATTGGCCACCTGGATGACTTGCTTCCATTGACGTTTTTGGACTTTGTGCAGGTAATTCAGTTGCTACTGTCAGACTTCTGCACTGCATTCTGAATTTAGATTCCTGTATGCTTTGGTGAAGATCAGCTATTTGTCACAGATGGAGCTGAGTTGAATGAAAGTACTTGTTTGTGAAAGAAAGGTGCGGTTAAAATTTAATGTGTCAGTAAAAAGCTAACATGAGTAATAACTGGCAGGTAGGAGTGGCTATACACAGCTTGCTATTATGTCAGGATTTCAGTTCATAGTAGCTACATGCTTGGTAAATTGCTCCTGATTTGCCTCCAAGCAATCTGGCAAGCTTATTGCTGTTATAAGAAATATGTCCATAGTAAAGAAACAATCAACTCACATGAAAAGATAGCACAGATTAACCTAATTACGTGTCTACTTCCACAAAGAATCAAATGCTTACCACACCATTTTGGATTAAAATAGGTGTGGCTATTTACAAAGAAAAGATTAGTAGTAATAGGGTGAATATAATAGCCTTAATAGGAACAAGTGAAATAAGTTGCTGCAGACAAGAAAGATGGACAAAGCACTGAGATTTTGATGATGATGAAAGGATAAAGGATTATATATGACATCAAGGTAATTCTTCTGCTGCAGTTGCTATTAATCCTCTTTGTAAAAAAATTGCAGAAGGATAAAGCTGCAAAACAATTGATCATACTGTATCAAAATAATGTGAATCACAGAATACGCAGAATCATGGAGGTTAGAGAAAGAAATTACTTAGTGGATCACCTGGATCCACTTAGCGAATCAGACCTGTCATGCTCAAGTCAGAAATGTTTCTTATGGTGCTATTGCTAGCTTTGCTTCATCTCTTAGAGATAACTTATTCAGGATCTAAACCTTATTTTGACATCTTTAAAAATAAATTGAAGATTTATTTTTTTGTTTCTAGTTGAGCAGTTTAATCCCTTATTTTGACATCTTTAAAAATAAATCGAAGATGTTTCGAGTTGAGGAGTTTAATGATGTTGTTAATGCTGAACTCTTGAAAACAGGAAAAAAATTATTCCAAGGAGTTAGTAAGAACACTTCTTAAGATAAAGTCTTTCTCCTAGTTTAGTGAAGTTGTTAAAGTTAAGGTGTGTATTTGTTTTTCAAAGCATTACAGTGCCATATGTCATTTTGGGGAAGAAAGGAAGGTGATGTATTTTACCTGTCAATTAAAGCATTTGGGTTTTTTTGTGAGTTAGGGAGTTACTTATAGTGAATGTTAAGATTTTGAATTCATGGGTTTTTAAGGCCCTGACAAATTCTTTCCTGGAAGTGCAATATAAACATCTTTCTGTAATATACTACTCATTCTATATACATAATAGTATAATATACTTCTGTTTCTTCCATCTCATTAGCTGTCTTATTAGACAGAATATCTTACTGTATTTCAGCTCTCTTGGGACAATACGTATATGTCTTTCTTTTTGGCTGGATTCTCAGGCTGTCGTGCAATCCTTATCCTCTTCCCTTAGCATAGGATTTACATCCACAAAGTGGAAACCATCTCTTTTACATAGTGCTCCTTGGCCATTGGACCGAGCAATGCGGAGGGGTTTGTAGTTACTTAGGTTTGTCCCCTTTATAGCAGACTGCACTGTGTATGTTCATACTACTTGTGGCCAGAGCATCTTCTGTGTCCTGTGGTCTTGAGAAAAAACGATTAACCCTTTTCCTTAGTTCAGTGTATTTACAATAATGTGAGAGTTGTGTTGTAGCCCACTTGCACGGTGTTTTTGTAGCAAGAAACTGCGTGGGTGTTTTGCATGCCCTGGCATGTGGTTTAAAGGCATGTAGGGTTGTCTGAGGATGCAAAATTTGCTGGGAAAATGTTAGAGAAGTCTGCATAAGCAGAGGGAGCCAAAATTGGTGTGGTCTTGTCCATACTTCCTTTTGGGAGCAGACCCTGAAGCAAACTGTCTTGAGAATTACACTCTTTTTTTCTGAGGGAACCAACTGGTTTGCTCCAAAAGAAAGCTAAGGAAGAAGCTAACCTGTGTCCACGGCACGTACAGGGGACCAAATCGTCTATTAGCAAATTGGGAAACCTGGTTATTTGACCAGTGTATAGATTCTTTAGGCAGTATGTGCTTACCAAAATTTAACTGGTCTGGGATGAAAGAATGAAGGCTGTTGCTCCAGATGTGCTCGTTTTCTTCTTTCAAGCTCCTACTGTAAACCGCATTTTATAAACATTCCCCTCATGTTGATTGGTTTGTATATGTCTTTTAAATTGGTTATTGAAGAATTTGTCAAATTCTGAAGTTTGTATTTTAAGTGAAAAGTTTTCCTTTTCAAAAAAATGAAGTAGATGTTACATGTCCAGTACACTATTAACAAGATCCTGTGTTTCAGAGCTTGTCTGTTCTATTTGGCATCGGAAAAGAAAATTTAGAAACTTACTGTTGATTAATAATGCACTGCTATCCATAAGACAAAAGCACTTCCTTCTTGGCAGGTTTTCTAAAACTTACTGTTCTTGATCAGCAAGCTCGTTGGTTTTGTGGATGCCTTTTGAAATTCAATAGCAAAGATATGATATTTATTTCTGAAGAAGCATGGGTTTTTACAAAGGATAACTTATCAATTATGATAGAGATCTTTTGTCACTTGTTTTGTTTGCAGGTGTCTTTTATAAGACTTCCTATAATCCCTTCAGGAAGAAATATTTTCTCCTTTCTAAAAACAGTATTAGCTAAATATAAAAGCTCTGATCCCAGCCATTGTTGTTGATTCTTTGAGAGACATTTCCCAACATTCATTGTTTAAATGGTTGTCAGGAGGAATCAAGTGAAACTTAATAAACAATGCAGTAACTGGTTCATCTTACTTTGTGTGTAGAAGCTTTTCTTGAGCGGATTTGCATTGAGGCAGTGGTCCTTTTTCTGAGTTATTGCTGGGATCATTGTGAAGCATTCCACCCTTTTACTATATTGGCAAGTGAGCGTATAATTTCTGCACAAATAAACACAATGTGATTGGACACTCAAAAAACTACAATATGAGCCCATTTAAATAACTATAAATAAATAAATAAAGTCCACTAGTTTTGAGAATTTTGTAATTACACTGAGTACAGATTTTAAGGCAATGCTAAAAATTGATAATGTTCTTTTTAGAGTGCCTAATAAGATTTATACACTGCACTACAGTCATAATGAGCATGATTAGTCTAGACAGCTATACTGGGTGAAAATTAATTCCTTGAACTAGACTAGTTGGATTTTTTACATTTTTCCATTGAGTCAATGGAGAAGAAAGTCAGTTCTCTTCAAGACACAGTGGATAGTTACTGTACACTTACTTGTTAAAGCAAAAATAAAAGGTATGTGGCAAGCACAAAAATGCATCATTTGTGTATTCTTCTGAAAACCTGGCTAGATTTTGCAAAACTGTTGCTTTGCAATAGCTCCCACAGTAGCAACTCTCACTGCATTTAAAGTTTCCTGCCATCTTTTCTTTCTTTGGTTTTAAGTGCACCAAAATATAGCACACCTGGTTTTGGAGCGACTGGGGGCAGGAGGGGCAGTCCTAACTGGGAGGCGGCAGTCATTTTTTTTCTTCTTAACTTAGGAATTTTAACAGCATGTGAGACATGTCATGTTAGTGCAGTTGACTATTATTTTTTTTTCTTTTTTGTAGACATTACTGCTGTATCCCCAAGATTTAGAACTAAAAAATAAGCCTCTCCTATGAGAACACATTTTATGTCTATGTTTGGCTACATGGCTGTTGAGCAGAACTATGTGGGTAGATGTGACGTATAGAACCTGAAAAGAAACCAAAGGTTAAGTTGGGCACTTCAACTGAGATATCTTTAATGGTACATTTACAGTCCAGTTCAAAGCTTATTAAAGTAAAAAATGAACTTTGCAGTCTCAGCCTGGGCCTTCTCTTCTGTAGTGATTCTGGGTGGCTATAAGGTACCATACCAGCTCTCATAAAAAATAAATTAAAAAGCAATGCTGTGTTCACTGTGACACTTCTACTAAATATGTTTATAAAATCAGGTAATAATAATGTTTATAAGTTGATTCAGATAGTCAGAAAAGCTGAATGAACTTGTTTGGTGAAGATGGTGTATTTTTTTTTTTTTTTGTGACCTCACATGTTTTTAATTACTTACCTTAGCACTGTTAGCCTCCTTTGCCTCAGTTCTGCATCTCGCTTTCTTTTTCCTATCCTGAGTTACATATTTTTGGCAGGACTACTTGTGTGAAGGCTATTGCAGGGCTTTTAAACTTTCTCGGAGGATTTAAACATCCACTTCTTTTAGATATATATGCTTTATGTATGTATTTTTTAGTTTAATCAGAGGGCGGTTTTAATCAGACAGCAGCCTCTAAGAGCTACCCAGACAATTGTAGAAATGCTTTCTTTGGTTGGTATGAACTTGATCATCCTGTAAATAAGTTCAAAGGAACTTAAGGAAGTCAGGTGCCATTTAAAATGACTAGGATTTTATTACTTAATTTTCTCAGGCTCCTCTGAAAATACCATCTGGTTTACACAGTGTTATAGCCAACTGTTGTTCTTCCTCCTGCCTTAAGCTCTGCGGGAGTACAAGGTTCTGTTCATGTGGACTTCACTGGTAGGTGTGGGGCTTGTCGTTTAAAATGTCGTGGTTAAAATGCATACCAATGTCTAGCTCGATGCAGCACGAATAAAACACACTGTACTAATTTGGGAAAAGGTCAGCCACAGAACAGAACAAAAGAATTTAATGAGGAAGCATTAGAAATTAAGAATCCAATCTATTTAACAGTATTTTATGCACATTAGCCCAGATATTCCTAAGTGGCCAGTATTTTGGATGCTGTATTTTTGAGAGTTCATCCAAAGCTTGTTTTTAGTACGTGAATCTCACTTTGACTTGAGATGGATCTTCAGAGGCTTGATGTCTTTAAACTGTGGTCTCAGGTGGTGCAGGATGAGTACTAAAATTGATAAGCTACTGGTTGAAATTTTATCTATAACCTGATTGACTACATAGGACGGTGAAATGTATTTCAGACTTTATTTTGGTTTTGTTAATTGTGATGATAAATTTTAAAGGGATGGTTTTCTCTGTAGTTTCTTGCCCTTTTAATTCTTCAGTGATCTTATTACCTGTTAACAGAGTTGATTTTCTGCTTTAATTTCTAGTGAATTTGAGTAACTTAATGTGATGGCCCCTTCATTTTGATTTCCTACCCTATGTTGGATTGAGGGGGGGAAAAAAAAAATCACGATCTGTTTTGTTTCTGGAGAACACTGTGAACATGTGAACTATCTGCAGCTGCCCTTGGAAAAGGGCAGTGATTTATTGAGGAAAACTGAATTGCAAAACCTTTTTCCTCCCCAAAATCAACAGCTTGACTGAGTTTAAATAACTGACTTTTCATATCCTTTCATCACACACAAAGACCTAATCCTGAGACTACTTGAGCCACCAATGTAGGCTGTGGCTGAGACCACCACTGAATGTGCCATTCCCTTCTCACCACACACAAAACACATTGACTGCAGCTTTATGAAGTGAAAATGCTGAAGAAAAGGAAAATGTGAAGGAGGTGTCCACAGTCATTTCTTTAAGAAAAAGAAAAAAAAGGAAAAAAGAAAGAAAGAATAATAAAAAAAAAAGAAGCTGCTGCATCTGGATATTAGGAACAAAAAGTGCCTCAGACTGGAATAATAGCTTGGGTCACTTGCTTTCGTATGTGCACAAGAGTGGAACTGCCATTCCTTGTTTCAGTACCACTGACCCCTGCATTTTATTGTGTGAAGATGTCAGGGAAAGTGTGTAGAAGGAATTCCAGGATCTTTTAGTTTAACAATGACATTATTTTGTGATCTCGGTGAGAGGTAGGGTTCTGGGGAGTTTGTTGTGTTGTTTTTTGCGGTTTAGCCAGGTTTTGTGTGTATGCATGTGTGAGTTTTTTGCATGTGAGATATTTTTATTCATTAAAGAATAGTTCTTTCTATGTGTTTGCATGTGTGCGTTTAAAATATGGTCATAAATATGTTGTGAGAAATTAACCAGTGATGGGATCTGTGTTAAATGTCAGCAGCATAGTCTCTTTAGTCCGGTATGCAGAACAGACCTGTATCTTGGAGACACCTTTTGTTTTCCTTTCTACTGAATCCTGGTAGTTTTGCTTGATGGTTAGATTACAAGATTCTGCAGCTGTGCTGGGGTTTAAATGATAAATAAATAAATTAAAATAAAAAAAACCCCAAACAGTTGCCTGGTGTTACTTGACTACTGAAATCTCATGGAACTTTTTCTTTGTGGAAGTGATGTTCTAACTGTACATTCCCAAGATGCATACTACAGTGCATCTTGCTACTACATAATGAAAGACCAATTAAAACTTCAAGAAAAATAATAGGGTTATACACACTGGTTACTTTTGAGCTCTAATTTCAGGATAGGTTAAAATGATCATAATGATAAACTAATTTTTTGTAGTCATTTGATATTCGTATGTGCTTTCAGTTTTGCTATTTTCTTTGAAATAAAAAGGGTTTATACACTGTGTTGTTAAAAACAAATGAACAAAAATTGTCTATCCTGCCTGCTTGGCCATCATTATCCCACCCCCCGCACCCCTAAGGGGGGTGGGAGTGGGGGGCAGGAAAAAGCGTGGGAGGTTGAGGAGGAGGCTTGAGTTGTACTTGTGTCTCCAAGACCAACATGCAGGAGCTGTGAGTTTATCACAGACACTTGTCTAAATAATGCAGTTCTTTATTGACCTTTCATTCCTCTGTCCTTGAATGCCTTGATTGTTAAATCCCAGTAGCCAATTAGTCTTGTTGATGGTGACCAGCAGTGGAGATAATCTATGCCAAAGCTATTGCTGGTCTTTACCCTGTACCTGTCATCACATTCCTCTGAATGTAAGGATGAGTGGCTTGCATCATATGGACTACGTGTTTAGTCAGATTGATGGTATGTGTATAGGATAAAACGTGTAAAGTCTGGAGTCGCTGCTCATAGGTGGATTCCCCTGCCTATACACGGGCCTTGGTTCTCTAGGGAAGGCTGAAGGTTTCTTCTCACTATAGTGGTTATATGTAATCCAGCCCGATCCTTTCCCTCACCCCATTATTTTTTTTCTATTTATGTTAGTGTGTAGAATTTTTATAAGAACAGGTATACATGTGATTCTCCACATGTCAGTGTCAAGGCAACAGATATCATTGCAGTAGCAAAACCAGTTTGTGTGGGAACATAATGTAACTTTAAAAATCTTTTAGGGTTTGTGTTTACTTAGTATTAATAAGCTTTTAAGATGGGTAACCCCTTATCCAACACAGGAAAGAAGATAAAATAATACTGAAAAATGTGATTTCATTACCTTTTTGTCATCTTGCTTCCTTGTGTTTTCTTTCCCACTTTTCTGCTTTTCTTATGTTTCTTAACTCTTAATTTTTGTACTTCGCCATTTACATGGTAAATGTAGATAATACTTTTGTTACTGGGCTGTTCCTTCCATTTTCTCAATGAAACGTGGAATACTAGTGTTTTGAATATAGTACACAAAAAAATAAAGCTAGCTCTCACTTAGTGGAATTGTGTGGTCTCTATTTCTTTTCATGGAGTATATGAGCATCGTGAGATGCAGTTTTCCTCTTTATTTCTCTGACATTTTGAGCAGATTGTGCCTTAGTGGTAGGAAGACAAAAATGTAGTTGTTCTTGCAGTATTTTGGTATGTTGGACTGAAACCTGCAAATAGAAAATTTCAATCAGGTTTAAATCAGCTCTTCTCTAAATTGGCTTCTCTCTTTTCTTTATCAGATTACTCTCGATACATTTTCAGCTGCTAGAAAGCAGGGTAGTTGTATGCAAGTCCAATGATGTGCCCCTGTTCTGCATGGTTGGAAAGTTCCCCCCTTTTGGTTAAGGTGGAATTTGTAAAAGTTACAGAGAGAGATTTCGTTTGTCTGGGGCTCTTTATATCTGTTGGAAGGTATTTTCTTGTTTGCTTTTCTTGCTGTGAAAGAGGGCAAAGAAATACTCAGGTGTAAGTGAACTTATGTTCTGCAGTTCTCTGGTCCATCTTTATATGTCTACTGCTTCTGCTTTTGGTGCCAAAGTGGGAAATTTTCTCATTATTATTTATAAGTATTTACCTGACTTTTTAAGCGTTATTGCAACCTTTCACATCTGTAGCTCAAACTGATGATTATTTTTAAGACTTCTGAAGATCATTAACATTTCCAGCACTTCACAGTAGCTAGAAATCTTTTAATTCTGCTGTCAATCATAGAGTGTAACAATCCTGTTCCAAATGGTGATAAGTACAAATCTTCTAGATTGCCTTAAACTACTGATATACTATAGATAGCACAATGTGTGCTTACAAACAAATTAGGATTTCGCTGTTCGGCAAAAGGACTGGAGATTTCACTTTTGATTCAGGAAGGAAGGAGAAACTTGGAGGTAATTTGAATTACTAAGCCATATAGCTGGCGTGTGTGTGTTAAATCATTATGCGTATTTATGCCCAAAACAAACACATGGCACAAGGAATTATCTTTAGCAAAAAAAGACTGCATCTCTTAGAAATGTGCTGCCAGGGTTATGTGTGCATCTCGTGCAGAACATAAGAACTTTTGTTGTGCTGAAGCTGATACTGTGGCTGCCTGGTGAATTCTGCAGCTGATTTGAAAACTTCAGATGAATTTGTTCTTGGAAAGGTAGAGGCTTCAGTGTGGGCAGTTTTATACAGCAAAAGATGAGGGTTCAGCTGGGAACTGAATGTCACCTGTCTTTGGGAAGCTTACACCTCTTTGTGTTACATCTATGTAACAGGATAGTTTTGTATCATTGAAAAAAAAATTGGTTTCATTTGCATTTCAGCAGGATAGTTTTGTATCATTGAAAAAAATGGTTTAATTTGCATTTCACACTTGAAATAGTAAAAATCTGTGTGTTAAGAAAAGCTCTTTCAAGGGCTCAATAACAGGTATTCCTGTACTGGGGAAGAATTGGATGCTGAGTGATTGCATTTTCTTCCACAATCATGTCCCTAAATCTTTTTTTTCTTTCTGTTTTTTTTTTTGTATTTGGTTTTGAAATCAGTCTAATGTTTAAATAAGCAGAGCTCTCTTACTATGAAAGTCACTCCTATGCTAAAATAATGCTTTTAGGTCTTACCTTCTAAAACTGAAAATGTGCAGGCTTTGGTACCTGATTCAGTTGTCCATCCTTCTGTTAAACATAATACTGAGGAAAAATAATTTTTCATTTTTCTCGCTGATACAAAGCCTGGATTTTTGGGTCAGACCTGGTATCAGTTACTCTGGTAAGTGTATCTTTGTCGATGGTTTGTGCTAAATAAACTTCTGAAAAGTCTTCCTGATGGTCTTGGAGCATATTTGTAACAACATTATGAGCGAGCATGCACTTACCAAAGTAAATAATGTTTTTTCTCTGTCAAGGAAGTTTCTTTTTACTTCTTCATATGCCACTGGCTTCTGTACCTGCAGAGAATGGCTGAACTGGTTGAAACCTGATGGTGGTGGTGAGAAGCTGGTGCTGATCAGTTAAAATACGGGTGCTGAAAGTGTCAGGCCACTGTTAAGCTTCCTGGAGCTGAGTGATCACTGAACAGAATGTAGTACTGAAGAATTACGAGTCAAGAGTTTATTTTGAATAGAAAGCAGTATTTTATGGCCCTATCAAAGTGGCAAAACTCTGGGGAAGTTGGAGGGGGGGAACAAGAGAGATGGGCTAAAAAGCATTTTTTGCATATCTGCTATGAAAGAGTGAGACCAGAAAAGAACAGAAGGTAGTTTTATTTCTTAGGATGTCTGATGCTGTAGTCCTTAATATTTTTCATATTTTTCGTTTAACTGGGGCGGGGGGGGCACTGTGGAACTTACAGAAATATGAGTAGTACTTCATTCCACTTAAAAATAAATATAAGAATAGTGTATTTTAAATAGCAAGATCAAACATTAAAATGCTTAAAAGCTTGTAACTGCTGTAAGGCTGAAGAGCTGTGTTACTGAAGCACTGATACTCTTTTTAACAGAAGAGTCCACAGTTCAAAAGTAGCACAAAGCTTTTAAAGTTGCTGAAAGACCCAGAATTGACTTCTGGCAAAACAATTAGACTTGGCTGAGCGGAAAAGGTCATGCAGTTGAAAATGAGGTATTCTGGGGGAAGGGCGTGGGGCTGATCTGGCATTATGGCCATGAGGGACAGGAGGCCTGAGGCAGGAACGTCCGTGTAACTCAGAGTTTGCAAAACTGCAGCATATGGGGTAGCAGCATCTGTGGTAAGCAAAATTTTGCCAGACATTTGGAAGAGCTGGGAAAAAATGTGCACAGCATGGATGAAAAGGTTATGGTAGCATCATCATTAGCTCAGAAGAATTCCTCACAGGAACAGTGGACAGTATTTTAGCAAATAAGTTAATGGACTAGACCATAAAAACAGTAAATAATGCCATGCAGGGTCACAGCAGTGGTCCATCTTAGGCCAGCAGTCTTTCTCCAGCAGTAGCAGTAGGAGATGTTATTTGGGGAGAGCATGAGAACCTGGCTGCTTTCTGTGGTCCATTCCCTGTTTAGTACCCCAGCAGTCACAGTTTTGTACTGGGGGTGTCAAAAGGCCTATACCTTCCCTGTCCTTTTACTACCCATTTTTTGCATTGTTTTGTATCAGCTTATAAGATGTGTCTTCTGCAATCTATAGCCTGCAAGCAGTGAGATATTTTTTGATTTTTTTTTTTTTTTTCTGTGCATATGTGCCTCTTCTATGGAAAGAAAGAGATAATTATCACTGGAAGAAAAACTGCTTTTAGATGGGTTGTAAGTGGGATAAGACGGAGGACAAATATTGGTGAATTAGCCTCTGCTGGTAAAATGCTAAACATATGAGCAGAGAACAAAGTAGGAAATACACCATTTTTAGTAGTACTAAAGAGAAAAGTGCCCATTGTTGAATCAAATGTGTTGATTTCATCAGGGTCTGTGCTCAGTGGGACTGTCCTGGACTTAGATAGCTGGGGAAAAGTTTTGGAACTGGCTTCTAAGAGGTAGGAGGGGAGCAGAAATTTTCAAGCCATTCTTTATTTCCTTTTAAAAATATCAGTTAATTGGAAGCAGGGACTGATAGAGGAGATATAAAAATGGGAATCCTGAAGTGAGTGGAACAGCAAAGTGACCACGCTTTGTGATGGTGGGGGGTATTGGAGTCACAAAGCCCCTGAATTAATATAATGGAAAGGGATGCTTTCTGCTACCTGAGAAGAAGGGTAACTCTGGGAGGGCTGAGAGTGCCAGACATTTTCCTGCATTGTTTCAGGCAGGTTCTTGCAAGAGCTGTTGAGAAAGCAAAGCATGTGTGTGCGCGTGTGCTACGCTCTGATTAATGCTGTTTCCTCAAGCTACCATGTAAAATTGTGCTTGGCATCTGAGGTGTTCCATAGGAAGATACAACATATTTGTCATGGTACAAAGAGAACTATAGTTTATGTGAATAGTTTTTGTGTGCCTTTTTTCCCTTGGGAAGAGATCAGTGTAAGAATATAGCCAGGGACTGTAGGCATTTACAGGAGATGACGACAAACTTAGCACCGCTGAACAACAAAATGTATTAACTTATGTCACTTTTTAAGGGAGATCAGAATTAAGTTATAACTAACTCCCTATAACTTCAAGAAGAGGACCTCTTGCTTTTATATAGATCCTCATTGCAAAGGTGTGCCTTGCTGCCCAAATCGCTGAGAACGCTTTTGTGCAGAAGTGCCAAGTGGGCACAAGGTGCAATAGAAGAAAACCATTTGAGAAAACCAAATTTAAGGTCCTCCCAAGTTTTTACTGCTTCTAAATAGAAAAATACATTGTCCACAGTCACTTACAAGAATGGGTGTTGGCACTGTCCTATTTTGTGTGACAGTATTGGAATCCATGTACAGTGGGTGTGAACAGGAGCTGCATTAAGTAGAGACCACAGCTTTGGCTCTGATAAAAGCTTTTTTTTTTTTTTCTATGGAAAATCCGTATTAGCTGGAAGTAACTTATTACTGTGGCCAAAGGGCCCTGGCAACTAACATACATGAGTGAAGATAGTTTACTGTAAAAAGAAAAATAACCACTATATAATGTAGGAATGTAATGTGTGCGGAGTTTTAAAGGGTGAGTATTTTGAGTGTCTGGCAGAATCACAAAGTCCGGAGCTTGATTATGCAATATCTGGAAGTCTCAGGCAATATATGGAATGTGATTTTTGAGAACTGCTATTGGGATCAAGACCTGCATAAGATAGTTAAGCCTCTTGGCCCAGGGTGCCCAGAAAGCCTATTTCTACCCCTTGTTGTAGGGTAAGAGATTATTGATGATAGGATGTTGTTTAAATACAACAGAACGGTGGCAGTGCCAATGTATTAAAGAAAACATCCTTTTTATTATAAGGTCACTTGTTAAAGAACAATTGGACACAGTTCGCCACGGTCTCAAACAAATATTAAGCCTTCTCACTTAATGGTAAAATGCATGCCAAGTCAAATGAATGAGCACGTTGGTGGCACAGAAAACATTTGCCCTGAGGAGCTAAGTATATGCTTCTTCGCTTGGAAAAACAATGATCCAGAAAGACTATCTATATTATAGAGACAAGAGCAAACAGAAGGTGCTAGCCTTAAGGATGTGATTGGGAATTTTGAATAAACTTCTGCAGTTTATCTGACAGATGTGTTCTACCCATTTGCAGTGATGTATGAATTTAGTTAGGTAACCTCTTGTCAACTAATTGCAAATAGCAGGATTCAGAGGAGGAGAGGGTGTCTGACAGAAGATAAGATGAGCTTGCTGGTTTTGAAGATTTTTGGAGGTGGCACTATTTAGTTCTTACTTTTTTCTTTCACTCAGTTTATCCAAAATTACAATTTTCATTTCTTTCCCAGCTGTGCCTTTTTTTTCCCCTTTCAGTGCATTGGTTGTCTTGTCTTTATATTCCAAATTTTCTTGTGGATGCACATTTTCCTGAAGCTGAATTAACACTGGCTGAGAGTTGTCATTCCTGTCAAAGATTGCTGTCACTGGTTGCTTCAGAAAAGGATGACGTCTGAGATATCTTTTAAATATTGGAGTTATGTGCAACACTTTTTCTCCTGTACTCATAAGTCTTCGTTGCTTTTTCTCTCAAGACAATTCTGCTCCTGACAGTTTGATGCAAGCAATAGTGTAAACAGCCATATGTACTTTTTTTAACCAGTTCTGAAAGAAAACCCATAAATTTTATTAAAAAGGTGATTTAAAGACAAGACTACACGCCTCAACTTGGCCACTTCAAGTGAGCAAAATGAAGCAGAGCTGTTTATGTACTAGGATTACGGTGCAAAGATAAAATGTTTCTATTTGGATATTTCTTGGGTTTTTTGTAATAAAGGAGGAAAAAATGCAAAAAAAAAATCGACGACATGGTTCAATATGCTGCTCTGGATGCAGCTGGCCCAAGCAAAGTGTTTATTGCTCTGATCTGCTCATTGCAATGTCTTCTCCCCAGGGAAGCTGGTCTTCTGGTGTGGCAGGTAACCAGCTGCCTGGGCAGCTGTGCTTTAACAGAGCTGCAGGACAGGCAGTCCAAACAGTCCCCTTTGAAAAAGAGTGGTTAAAAAAAAAAAAAAAAGTGTTCAAGGAAAAAGAAAATGTCAGAACTGGATTAGGGATTGATTGTGTGTGCTGTTATTTGGCAGAGCCAACGAGGAAATAATTTTAGTCGAGAAGGGGAGGAGGAGGAAGGGTGATGCCAAGCAAGTATGAACAAAGTGGGGTTTTGTAGCTTCTTGACCTGGCTTTACTTCAGACAGCAGGGACTGACTGAGAGTGCCCTAAGTTAATGCAGTTAAGGGTTAAGACTTGACATCCAGGATATGCAGGATATGCACCACTGCTAGTATTAAATTAGTATGGCTTCGTGGCAGTGTCCATGGGCTAATATAATCCTTGGGAGTGCATACTGGAGTCCAGGGAGTAGGAGCCGGGGGCGGTGGCAGGGTAGATGTGTTTGACTTATGCTTAAATATTGGTAAAAACAGTCCTGGAACATTGCAGCTGTTGGGTGGGATTTGACTGCAGATTCTGTCATCAAAATATCTGCTTTTTGGGCTTTAGATGCTTACTTTGCTATAGTCAGAGAGCATCTAGTCAATGCAGTTAGTGGACTCTAGAGAAATATTCAGCCATAGCATCACTACGTATCCACTTAAAGGTTAGATGAATCACTTTCTAAACTTCTAAACTAGGACAGGAGTTTTACTATGTCAGTCACGTTTGGATTCCCACGTTCAGGTTTCGGAGTCTCAAATCCCATCCCTTGGGCCCCACTTGTTCATTAGAGATCCTACCAGGTTGCCAACTGGAAGTCCAGAATGGTGTGATTCCTATGGTAGTAGTAGGTCCTATATTATAGCTGTCAAACCCATGTGGATGACTCGGCATCACAAATCATGCTAGGAACTTACACAGACATACAACTACATGGTAACCCTTATGCATATATTTTATAAGAGATGCTGAAATATATTGTAAGGTCTATTTAAAAGAAAAAAAAAACAACACAACAAACTGCAGAACTTCTTTTTGAATTATGGAAGAAATTGAAAGACCTCAAAGATATGACTCTGTTGAACTCGTTAGAGACAATACAGAGAGGTGTTTTATAGGTACGTGCATGAGGAGATAAGGGACTCTAAGTACCCACTGGAGGAAAGTGCCAACAGACCTGAGGGATTCAAAATGGGGTTCTATATGAAGGCCAGGTGCCTTTTTTCAAAGAAGTACTTAAGTCAAACGTGAAATCTTGAGCTCAGGACGTAATTTACACAGAAGAGTAATGATCTATGGGATGGAATGATAGACATTCTTATTAGACATCTTGCACTCTAAATTTTGCTTTTGCATTTTTGTCCTGTCCGCTTTATTAAATGACTTCAAATGGCTTATAATTTGTCATAGGATTTCTAACATTATATAAATGGTACAGTTTCTGCAACAAAGGGAAAGGCTCATAGCTTGTGATATATGTATGGTTTATAGAATTACAAGCTATGTAAACTATTACAAGCCCATGTTTCTCCAGATTTTTGGTTTTTTTCTTATAGTTTCTTTACCTCACATTAAATGCTTTTCTGTTGTGTGGTTGTGGTACAGAAATACCTTGTTCTTCCTAGATCAAGACCTGTTTGAGATAGAAACTCCAGGATATCACTCTCAGCACTTACAAGAATTATGAATATGTAGGTCATCAGAAGATGAAGGGAAAGCACATGTTTCGCAAGGGAATGTGCTGATCAGAGACGTTCGCTTCCCCAGAGGGTTATAGGAGGGTATGCTTGCTCCAGGAAGACAGGAGATTTCATGAGGAAGAATAAACCACAGTGAATGGTGAGGCTGACCAAAGCATGAGGGAAATCTCTCAGGACTCTTGCAGGAAAGAGGATGACTCCAACAGAAACAGCACATGCTTTTCTGTACTCTAGGGATAGAGATTGTACAGTCTGTGAGTGGGAGATTCTTCTCTCTTCAGGGAGACTGAAGCAAATTTGAAGGTGGACATTGGACAATATGGCTCCATTTAGAAGCAAATTAGATTTCTCCATCCAGGTCTTTTCAGTCTCAGTAGCCTGTGCATCTGTTGTCTTTCGTGTAAGGTGGCCTTGTTTCCAATACTGTACAGATAGCTATAAAATGTAATTAATCAGCTCTTTTTTTTTTTTAATTTGGGTATTGTTTTATGCACGGTCATTACAGAAGACTTTTAAATGTTAAAATTAAGAAACACAGTCAGAGATGCTGGTTTTATGGGCCATGTTTCTTTTACATATGGCAATCTTACCTGCTCAGCCTTTTGATGCAATTTTCAATTGTAAGCTGATTCTGCTAGACGGGGTCTAGATACCCGGTCCTACGCATTTCTTGCTGTGCAAACTGAATGCCAAGCTCACTGCTTGTCTCCAGAGAGGAGAGCAGTCAGGCTACTCATGTCGTCGTTATCATCAGCCTACTGATCATCTCGGGTCCTCCAGCTTGCACGCGGTGAATCTACTAGAAGTTGGGGCAGTCTCCAGCTGAAGAGGTTAGTTGTCCCTTGTGAAACTCGGGAGCCAGAACCTCTGCCTTACCTCACACAGTAACTACGTGATTACAGTCTGCAAATGGTTGTGTCTGACTTTTAGACTACTTCATTAGGAGTTAATTTATATGCAAGTTTGGTTTTCCAACAAAACAACACGCATGACTGATCCACCCTATCATAAACTTTTATAATGATAAGGTGGTGCAGGCTCATCTAAAATTCCTTCCAAAGGCGGTGTCAGATTTTTACTTTAGTCATCCTAACCATCTTTTCCTTCCCTGTATTTTCGCCGTAGCAAGGCTTTGTTTACATCAGCTGGATCCTAATAGTTCTACTCCCACTCCCACCCCCACTGGCACTTTGCAATGTATTGTAGATTATCAGCACTAAAACTTCTATATTAACTTTAGTTCAGGCTTTTTGGTGTTTTTTTTTTTTGTTAAGAAACATTTATTTTTCTTGGAATTCTTTTCCTTGAAGCAGCTTTCCTCAACGCTTCTCTTCAGGTTTGCGGCTGATGGTGCGAGGAGGCAGAAGTACTTGAGAAACTGCTTTTTTTGTGACTGTCTAG
Organism: Charadrius vociferus; assembly: GCF_000708025.1. NCBI lineage: Eukaryota > Metazoa > Chordata > Aves > Charadriiformes > Charadriidae > Charadrius > Charadrius vociferus. The sequence continues at coordinate 686,754 of NW_009646761.1, read as the reverse complement.
GAGGTGGTGGAGGGAGAAGGGGAAGGCAGCAGGTGTATCAAGCAGATTTGGGAGTGAGCTGTCAGAAGGAAGGAGTGGACTTCGAACTCCATTTGCCAAAGAGAAATTAGAAATTAGCTAGCGTGTGGACAGCTGACAGGCTTGGCAGAGGCAACAAGCAGTACTGGGGAGAACCGTGATCTAGACGGGGGAAAATTTGGAGGAGGTCAGGAATCTTTATTTCCTTTCTCCTCATCCCACAATAACTACGAAATACGCTTACAGGGTTTTAAAGAACGCAGGAGAAGTGGAAGGTAGAGAAGGGCTGACGGCAGCGCTGATGAGGAGGCAGGCTGCGTTGTTTTGCCTTGTGCTGACATAACCGTGTGCATAATTGATCCAAGTGAAATACTGTGCACTCTCGCTGCCACATTACCTCCTCGTGATGAAATCTAGGTAAAAGGCTTGCAATCTACTGTACGTATCTAGAAGGTCAAACACCACGATGCCGTCAACACCTTAACCCACAGATGAGCAGTGTAGTGGTAATGCAGCTTTCTTCAGAGCTCCTACCCCATATCTACCCTATAGCTATTTTCCTTAATAGATTTATGAGACCCTATAATGCGCTTTCAGGATCTGTGAGGTGCAAGGCTGTTACACTGATACATCTTCTATCGTGAGCTAAGATCTTGCCTAGAGCCCAAGACTGCATGGTGCTGACTCGTGCAGTTGTAATGCGTAAGGTGTGTGGGTTTGCTGTTTGGTCAGGTGAAATTAGGGTAAAGTCAGAGAAGCCTCAAGAAAAAACAAATGTAGGGGGAAAGGTTGTGTTCAGCTTTGGCTTTAGAGCCGGGCCGGGGTGGGGGGCGCACTACCAGAAATGCGACACGAAATGCAATGTTTCATAGGCACTTCCATTGAAAGTGTTGGAAAATCCGGGTGGCTCACTGCTATCTGACCTTAGCTCATGTGTTGCTTAACTTTTCCAGCTCAATGCACAGATAAAGGGACGAAAGCCTTTTTGCTGTAAAGACACACATTCTCAGGACCCGGTGGTCACTAAGGCATCTTTGGAACCCAAAAATGAGGCAGCCACAAAGTTCAGCTGTAATCTATTTGTGCATCATATGTGATGATGAAGAAGGTGGCTCCTCTACCGTCGAGAGAATGGAGACCTTTTAGAAAATATTGTCATTTCTAAAGAATTTGTTAATGAAAATAATACAGGAATTTGGTGTTGAGCTAGAATTTCAGTTGTCTGGTTTCTGTACAACGTGCATTTCTTTTTGTATGGTTGTTTGGGGGTTTTTCCCCCTTTTTTAAGGAGCAAATGGATGCACCCTGATTTCATTATGCCAGGACTCCTGGCATGCATACATACATACACAGCTGGTGTGCTGAAATAAATTTGTGTGCAGATAATGCTTTTCATAGTGTATTCAAACTGAAAATACGATCTGAAGTGGTCTTCAGGAAATGTGAGATTTAATTCAGAAACTGTCCTAAGCAATAAAGCTTCCTTTCACATTGTATCTAGTTTTCTAAGCGTAAATTCAGGTTTAGCCCAGCCCATCTCCTACTCTGAAGTAAACCTGGTAAAACTAGCCTCTTACGGCACTTCTTGCAGTGTTATTTGTAACGTTCCCCAAAGCTTACTTTCTCTGATACCAGGTTTTCTTTCTAAATGGAACAAAGTTGGTTTTAGGAAAAAGTTACAAGCTTGTGTTGAAAATTCGCTTTTCCAACTGTCAAGTCTTTCAACTGAAAGTTAGTCTTTCAACACTTTCTTTTTATGTGGAGTGAAAAAAACATAACCCTGATTCACCAGGTAGACAACTAATCTTTAATGGACCCAGGCTATTTCATTAATCATCTATTATTTTGTTACAGAAGTCACAGAATAGTACACAAAGACACTGATGTTCAGTCAACCAGTTTTGTAAAGATGTTTCTTAAAGCACAAATAATATAGTAGAAAACCATAAATTGCACAATTAGTCAAATTAAAAATGTAAATTCTTCAAGTTGCTTAAAAATAGATGTCGCTCATGTTATACAATGCATCCGCTTTTAAATTTGGTAGTTATGTTTAAATATTTAAGTGTTTCAATAGTGTTAAATAGTTTTGTACTTGTTCTAAATTAAATTCTTCTGACAAAGCGTTTTTTATTTTATTTCTATTGTGTTGCAGACTCTCCTACAGATTTTTGGTGTGGTGGCTGTGGCTGTGGCAGTTATTCCTTGGATACTCATACCCTTAATTCCACTATTTATTCTTTTCATTTTTCTTCGACGGTATTTCTTAGACACTTCAAGAGATATTAAACGTCTAGAATCCACAAGTATGTAGTTTGGCGGGACTTAATGTTAGTTTGAACCCTGCTTATTATTATGTGAAATACTAGTATTTTATAGACAATCCATCAAAGATTTTTTTTTTCTTTTGCTATGCAAATAACTTCCTTATTGCCTTGGTTCTCAACTAGTGAATTACATGTTTTGCATAATAATAAACCTTAGGTATGCCAGCTTAACTATCTGTAAGTAAAGCTAGTTAAGAACATGCTAAGTTGCTGGTCTTTGGGACCTTGCATGCATGTACTAATGCTGTTTCTGACCTAATCTGACTCTTGTGTCTGACTTTAGCTTGACTATGATATGAAATATTAAGCATTATGAATAACAAACATGGGTGCCTCATGTCATTAATAAAGCTCAAAGAATTTCTTCGGTGACAGCTATTGTTAAAAGCATAAGACATTTTTGTATAAATTAATCTGCCTGGCTGTCTGACTGATTCAAATTGAGTAGGAGGACTTTGGTTAAAGATATCACAGATTTATTCTAAAAGGATGCAGTACAGTAACTTGTATGGTTAAATATAAAGTAGTAGGATTAAAGATTAGTGTGCTACAAAAAGAATTAAATGTTGTCCTTGAGCTATTGCTAAGTTACTCTCATTTCCTTTGTAGCTCGAAGTCCAGTGTTCTCCCACTTGTCGTCATCCCTCCAGGGACTTTGGACGATTCGAGCTTTGAAAGCAGAGGAAAGATTTCAAAAATTATTTGATGCGCACCAAGACCTCCACTCAGGTTTGTGATGAATTGACATGAAAAATCAAATACTTTGCTCTGTAGGAGGGAAATATCTTATGCCCTCAGCGACATGTATATAATGTACATTAAAATCAGTAGGAGCTGTGCATTTGTCTCTTTAGGGTAAAATTTCTCTGTTAGAACAAAAAAGTTATTATCTGTCTAGATTTTGTGAGTTTATTTTGGGCTGTAATGTAATCTGAGATACCCATGCATACGTTTTAACAATGTCTAAGATAAATATTTTAAAGTACGCCAGATAAGAATATTTAAAGAATAATTTTTGACTTTTCCCTGGATTCCATCATTAAAAGAGAGAGGGGGGAAAACAAGCTATATTATGAAGCACCTAATATTAAGTAGTGTGCTAGGACTAGGAAGAGATGATTAATATAAATTGTCTTGGAAAAGTTTCATAAATTTCCCTTATTCTTTACTTTGAGCAGCTTTCAGAGCTCAGATCTAATATATAGTATCAACATGACCAGAACATGTAAAATATTAGTATTCTGCAAGCATAAGTATTATGATTCAGGTTTGCACTGTGATTCTTTACTTTTTGTCAATTAAATGTTCTCTATTATTATGTTTTTCAAGATGCAGCAGAATACAAGCTTGCAATTTTGTGTTTGTTAGGCAAGGTCTTGAATTTTCTCTGTTGTAAGACATATTGTAAGACATGTAAGACAAGTATATTCTATTATTCTTTTTTGTAATTTGTAGACCTCGAAGGTTTCAGACCAGACCATTTGATCTTTTCTGAAATACAGCTATCACTGGCTGTAGAATCGTGCACGCTGACCTCCGTGTTTAGCCCATTTACTTGTGACTGGAAAAACATATCTTCCAGGGAGGCACCTCTAGCTTTGAATTCCCCATTTCTTAATAATTTGAAGTCGCTAGTTGTCTGACCAAATAAATTTTACAGTAGCTGATAGCAAGGGAACACAAAGTTGTTTTTTAGGCTTTGTATTAAAAGCAATCTTTAGTCGATAAACTGCATATAAAAGTTTCACTATACAAAGAGGACTGTGACCTTTAAAAGAAATATTTTATTGTATTTTAAGGGCAGATCTAAGGAACATAAGCATACTATATTCCAGTTGATTTGATGCATCTCTCTAACAAAACTCTCATTGATGTCCCTGCTGGGCAGTTCAGGAATGTGCTTTTGAGATCAAGCTTCAGTGCTTACAGTCGTGCTCTTTTGTGTACCTGAATGCTTCATCTTGGTGTCTTTCCCACCAGAGTATTTGGGGTATACCAGCTTGCTTAGTGTGTGTGGGTTTTGGCTGGGCAGCAAAGGCGGCCAACATCAGGGCTATATTAACAGAAGCACAGCCAGTAGAAGGAGGGAAGTGATTATCCTCCTCAGCACTTGTTAGCCCACGTCTGGAATACTGCATCCAGTTTTGGACCCCCAGATGCAGGAAGCACTCTAACAAACTGGACTGGTTCGGCGGAAGGACCACTAAGATGGTTGGGGAACTAACAGGAGGGATCTCCCTGTGAGGAGAGGCTGAGGAAAACTGGACTTGTTCAACTCACTGAAGAGAAGGCAACTTTTTCACCATGAGGGCAGTCAGGCAGAGGAACAGGTTGCCCAGAGACGTTGTGCAGGCTCCATCCATGGAGATTTTCAAGACTCAAACTGCATAAAGGATGGAGCAACACGGTCTGATCTCAGAGCTGCTCCTGCTTTGAGCAGGAGGTTGAACTAGAGGCCTCCTGAGGCTGCTTGTACCGTGACTGATTCTTTGATACTAAATGTGTGCAAACGATAGACAATAGAAGAGGATACCTTTCATACTAGTTCACAAAGTTGGAGTCCTGGGTTCTTAAGTTTCCCAAAGAATTTTAAATTATTTCTTGCATTGCAGAAGACTCTCCCAACCAGCAATGTTTTTGTTTAGTGCTTTTGGCTGTAGTGGTATCCTCCTCTCTTTTTAGGGCTGAGCCTAGGAAACAGGATACTCACTTTGAATCCTCCGTCAGGGATGCCTATGAATTTGATATACAAAGAGTCGTAGAATGGTTTAGATTGGAAGGGACATTAAAGATCATCTAGTTCCAACCCCCTGCCATGGTCAGGGCCACCTTCCACTAGACCAGGTTGCTCAAAGCCCCATCCAACCTGGCCTTGAACACCTCCAGGGATGCGGCCTCAAGAATTTCTCTGGGCAACCTGTTCCAGTGTCTCACCACCCTCAGTGAAAAATTTCTTCCTGATATCTAATCTAAATCTCCCCTCTTCCAGTTTGAAAGCATTACGCCTTGTCCTATCACTACATGCCCTTGTAAAAAGTCCCTCTCCAGCTTTCTTTTAGGCCCCTTATAGGTACTGGAAGGCTGCTGTAAGGTCTCCCTGGAACCTTCTCTTCTTCACGCTGAACAACACCAACTCTCTTGGCCAGTCTTCATAGGAGCAGTGCTCCAGCCCTCTGATCATCTTCGTGGCCCTCCTCTAGACTTGCTCCAAGAAGTCCACGTCCTTCTCGTGCTGAGAGCTTCAGAGCTGGATGTAGGACTCCAGGTGGGCTCTCACAAGAGCAGAGCAGCGGGGCAGAATCACCTCCCTTGACCTGCTGGCCAAGATTCTTTTGATGCAGCCCAGGATATGGTTGGCCTTCTGGGCTGCAAGCACGTATTGCCGGGTCATGTTGAGCTTCTCATCCACCAACACCCCCAAGTCTTTCTCAGCAGGGTTGCTCTCAAGTCCTTCTCTGCCCAGCCTGTATTTATGCTTGGGATTGCCTCGACCCAGGTGCAGGACCTTGCACTTGGCCTTGGGCACCTTCAGGTTCCTTAGATGGTCTCGTACTTGATCTTCCCCTACAGTGGATGGTTCCTCATTCTCCTAGACCCTGCCTTTGCCTTCTGTGACTTGGGCTGTGTGGTTAGAGCCCTTGCTGGTGAAGGCTGACGCAAAAGTCATTGAGTAACTCAGCCTTTTCCATATCCTGGGTGACCAGGTCTCCTGTTTGCTTCCAGAGAGGGCCCACATCTTCCCTAGTTTTCCTTTTTATCACTAACATACTTATAGAAGTTTTTCTTGTTGTCCTTGACGTCCCTGGCCAGATTTAATTCTGTCAGGGCTTTAGCTTGCCTAACCCGATGCCTGGCTGCTTGGACAGTTTCTCTGTATTCCTCCCAGCTACCTGTCCCTGCTTCCACCCTCTGTAGGATTCCTTTTTGCTCTGGAGTGTGTCCAGGAGCTCCTTGTTCATCCATGTAGGCCTCCTGGCTTTTTTGCCTGGCTTCTTCTTTGTTGGGATGCATCGCTCCTGAGCTTGGAGGAGGTGATCCTTGAATACTATGTTAAATAATCTTTAGATAAAAACATCTAAGAGGTATGCTGAGGTTTGACCAACCCTAAGTTTCCTTCCTTCCAGTGCAACACCTCTATAAGCAAACTCATGAGTCATCAGAAGTTACATCATGATCAGTCTTTTTTTAGTCCCCATGAATGCTGTGTTCCTGCATGCCCAGTGACCCTGGTTACAAAGGGAGGTTGCAGAATGACTGGTCTCAAGCTGACAGTTCAGTGCACCTTCCTGGACAACAGGCTCAATGGAGCAAAATCTTGGAGTTGAAAAATCTGTAGCCCAAGTCTCCCATTTTCTGGTCTTACAACTACGCTGTTGCACCAAAAATGACCTTCCATGTCACCATAAGCTCTGTTTCCAGGGCCCCTCAGTTCCTGGGATTCAGAGGTACCTAAATTGTCACAATGCGTTCCATGTTTGGAACTAGGTTTGTGACTGATGTGGCACTCCCTTCTGCTATATCGTTCCATGTGCATAGGTGTATGACTGTCCCTTTGACCACAACAGATGTCTTTTGTTTAATGAAACCAGTGGTCAGGCATATGAGTTGATGTAAGTGGGACTACGAAATCACCAGGTCTGGACCTTACTTGGCTGCCTCTTGTCATCCTCATTCTTTCCCTGCACTGCCCTCCCAAAGTTACTGCCCTCATGCACTTCTGTTTGAATTATTGATTTGATCACTCTGTATTCTGGCTATCCAGAATGATCTGGCTTAAAAACAGACTTACTTCCTCCCTTTTTTTATAAAAGGGAGGAGGTTTTTTTAGTTTGAATCTTCCCCAGCACTGGGCTAAGGAACAGTAAAGCAATTGAAACAGCACTGATCTTTAGCATGGAGTAATGACAAGCAATGCGGAAAGGATTGGAATGGTAACCTTCTGCTGTGACTTGGTAGCAGCTGGAACAATTCATCTGACTGCAGCCTAAGCAATAAATAATGCCATACTTTGTTATGGCTACTTGACTTCTGGTTTTGGCCCTGAATTCAAACATTTTGCCTTCTGTATTACAACGTCTTTGCTGCTGTCTCCTGTATCTTGTACTGTAGCAGATCTATCTGGGATGTAATTTAGCACCAAATTGTGGACACCTGGATGCGAGTGCCTGGTGGAGATGTCCACCTGCGAGCTTCTTCAAAAGTAGAGATGTGGGTTTAGTCAATTGAATAGCTCTGTAGCTCCACTGGCTGTATTGAGTAGCTCCTATGGGAGCTTAACTGGCTGCAGCTGCCTTCTAAAGACTTGGCTCTGACAGTTGTGTTGTGATGTGTTCTAGCTAAAAGCTTGTAGACTGTAGTCCTGCTACAGCAAATGTAGTTGTACTTCTGCTGTTTTGTACGAGAGTCTTGAGTCCACTAGAGTTAAAAAAAAAAACAAAAAACAAAAAACAAAAAAAGGCTTCCATTTTAAATAAGCGGACCATGCTTCAGGCCTTGATTGTTTTTCTTTTTTTACCTATTACTGTTTGTTATACTAATTGTGATTACTATTAGTGTGAAAAGTAGGTTAGACCACTTCGGGAAAACTGGACAATGTCCTGGTTATCATCAGTCCATACAGACATGCACTTAAAGATGGTAGTGGGTTTTTTTTCACAACTTACAATATCAACATGAATTAACTTAATAATAATTATACAGCTTAGTTTTCTAATAATCCACTGGTCTTATGTCTTTGTAAAATACACTTTAGAGGCCTGGTTTCTATTTTTGACGACCTCGAGGTGGTTTGCTGTGCGTCTGGATGCCATCTGTGCCATTTTTGTTATAGTGGTTGCTTTTGGTTCCCTGCTTCTTGCCAACAGTAAGTACAGATGTTAGAAAAAGTTCACCCAGTAATTACCATGTATAGTAATGTCTAATTCTTTTTCATAGTTTGCTGTTTCTAATTGTTTAAGGACTGTAATTAAAGTTAAATGTTTCTTTCTAGATCATGATCTCTTCCTCAGTCTAGGGCATGGGGGCTGTATCTGCTTTCCTGCAAATACTGGAGGCAGTTCAGACATCTTCTGGGCTTATGCATGCAACTACCATCATCCCCAAATGTGCAAACAAACTTGCAGATCTGTAATCTTCACTGTTGAGATTCTGGCTTTCAGAGCAATAACAACAAATAAATCTTTCTCTTTTTCCCCACCTTTGCCTTTCTTTTTGGGGCCTACAGGGCTTTGCTTTTCATACTGGAACGCCCACAGAGCTGCTTCTTAACAACTTTTTTCCTTTCTGTGCATGGCACAGTAGGCCAAAAGGCAAGCTAAAATTCCTAGGGATACTTTCCTAATATCTTTGATCAGCAGGATAGGCCAGTTCCAGAAATAAAATCGCCTCGTAATAATACATTTTATGTTCACTGTCACTCGTGAACTGTCATTACTGTATGCATCATCCAGAATGTAATTGGGTTAGATGTACTAGAATGAGATAGTCATCTAAAATACGAAGGAAGAAGTGATTATCTTGGACATGAAAATTAGTGCTAATTTGCTGGTTTTGTTTCTTTTCTTTTTCCTTTGGATAAGTTCTGTATATGCATGTGTGTTTTAAAATTTGAACGCTCTGTGCTGCTCAACACTGAAAATTTTGAGCTAGGTTTGATGTTATTAGAATGCAAAAAGACAAGTCAAAACAATGGTCCTGGATCTTTTCTTGCCTCTGGATAAGGAGTAGCTCTCTTGAAGTCAATAGAGCTATGCTAGGATAAAGTTCAAGTAAGTCAGAGGACAATCATGCTTAATATTGGGGCAGACAGAATTAATTTATTTTGTGAGAGTAGACCCACTGAACACAATAAGTGCTTATATAAACAGGGGAAGAAATATTCTGTCCTGTTATTTTGTCTGATTGCTTACAAGAATACAAAGCTGATGTAAATGTTTGTATCTTATTTTGAAATCATTTTACCTTCATTTTTTGCTTAGGTTTACAGGCTGATCTAGTTCCTTTAGAAAAAAGGGGAAAGTTACTAATGCTTAGGCAGATAGGGATGACTCTAACAAGCTATGTAAGTATCGTCTTGAGACTGGACCTCAGTTTTTAGATAAAATGTCAGGCCAAGGAGAATTGGGATTATCTTTTCAAATATACAGACAATTTCCAAAATGTATCATCCACCCCCGGCCCCCCAAAAAAAAAATGCAGCAAGTAGCTGTTCTGCCTGGAGCTACTCATTGCACAGATGGCAAGTATGGTGTAACCAAACAAAATTCTGGCTGCAATGCTTCCATCATGTAAGTAACCTCATGAAAGTGAAGTTAACTAGGATTTTGTGTAATTAGCAGCGTACCTATTTCATTCTCTTTTTTCCTTTGTTCTGCAGCTTTGAATGCGGGGCAGGTTGGTTTGGCACTATCCTACGCAATCACCCTCATGGGAACATTCCAGTGGGGTGTTAGGCAAAGTGCTGAAGTTGAAAACCTGGTAACGTTTATTTCTTCCTTTTCACTTCTTCGTTCCTTTCTGTGGTTGTGACATGAGGCCTTAAGGATGGAATTCTTCTTAATTAACTTAGGACACTAATACCTGAGCAAGCTATTGAGGCACCACTTACAGTCTGTAAAGAAAAATAGCGTCTTCTAGGGTATACTTTGTCTGACTGATTTTGAATGTCTGTTGAGATGAATTGTGCCCAGTGACTGTCCCTCTCCATTCATAGTAAGGGAGGCTTTATAATCTCTCAGAAAGGAGACTGTCTAGTTAGTGGGGACAATTGCATTGCAACTCACTAAAATTACAAGAAATTAATCCCTCTCTATAAGTAAGATTTTTTTTTTTAAATTATTCTTTTAGATTTGGGATTTTTAATTTAGTATTATTTGTTATTGCATTTTTAAATTTGATTTATATCCGTCATAGCATTTTTTAGGGTTCTGTTAATCCGTTGTAAAGGCTTATATCTTCTTAGTTTGTTGTAAGTTAACAAATATTTGAAAGTACTCATTTATATTCAGCTGAGAGGATTGTGTGTTTCCCAAAATACGTAAAGTAAAATGCCTTCCACCAATTTTCAATATTTACTAGCATTTTCTAGTTTGCCTATTTACTTTCTTAATATATAAGAAAAGACAGTAAAAAGAACATACTGATCATAAACCTGTGGGTTTTTTTGTTGCGTTGACAACTGAAGATTACTTATAATTATGATTTGCTGACCATAGTCTAGGGAAATACATGTAGTCCTTTTGTAGAAGTTACAAAGCCCTGTTTAATAACAGATAAAATTAATAATATTTTGAGATTTGTATTTTTTTGTCTAGCACATTGCTTCTTCAAAGCATTTTTTGAGACATGAATAAACTAGTGGTGACCACTAAATAACATTAGTTGTATTGAGAAGGTGTATGGGTGAGGATGAACACCAGAGCCTGAACAGAACTTCTGTTATTTGCCCAAGGGAAAAAAAAGTGTCTAGAGAGCTCAACTTCTTTTTCTCTTCCTTCCCGTAAGATTAGAGGCATCAGCAAATAAAGTAGTTTCTTTCATATCTGGCATAAAATACACAGGAAAACAAGTGTTACTGCATATAAGTCACCAATAATATGGTGGCAGCTATCTTGCACTGTGGAGTTGCTTGCGACAAACATATTCAGAAGATTTGCTAGGGGTGAGTGCAGTGGTAATAAGGAACCTGGATCAGAAGCTGATATTTTTTTTTTTATAAAAAAAGGAACGATAAAGCCAGTAACTTGATGCTAGTAGCTATCCTGCGTGTGCCTGTACCTCATATGGCAGTTTCATTTCTAGCTTTTTCTTCCCAACACACGATGTAATGCTGGCATCTTAGCTAAGACTGACAGACAACTCTCATAGCTTAAATTTCTTGATACTTATGCATGTATTTAGATTTTTAATTAAGCCCACTGATCAGAAATGGATGCATATGTGTAGATTTATGTATCATGATACAGATTTGGGTCCGTAGCAGGACATGAGATGCATCCTTTCCACTTTTTCAGTTGTATAATGTAAGCATAGGATGGTACCAAATACTCTTATCTGTGCTTAAAAGAAAAACTCTGGAGTAATTTTCATTGAATCTTTATAGTAAAAATACACCCCCACACACAGAGTGTTTGCAATGTATGCAGTAAGCTGAAATTTTTATATATATATATATATATATATACACACACACATATGTCTTTTTTTCCTCCCCTTAGATGATATCAGTAGAAAGAGTAATGGAATACACAGAACTTGAAAAAGAAGCTCCTTGGGAGACCAACAAGCATCCACCACCTGAATGGCCAAGCCAAGGAATGATAGCATTTGAAAATGTTAACTTCACTTACAGTCTAGATGGACCTTTGGTGTTAAGACATTTGTCTGTTGTAATTAAACCAAAAGAAAAGGTATGTATATGGCTGTCTTTGGCCATTCACAGAAATTAAGCGAAGATGCGAAGTTGACAAGAAACTGTGTGATAAAAATCCACTATAAAATCTGTGGATGATAGGAAGTTAGTAACTGTTCTTTTAAAAAATAAGCCTTAGTCGTATTTAATAGCAAAATTTGGAGCCTACTTATTTCTTGTAAATGTAGCATAAATGTGTCTGGGAACATGACATTTCTGTCTGTCAAAACAAAGGGTTAAATGTATTTGATAATTTCCTGATAAAATTTGAGTTTCGTCAGAAAGTGACAGACATTCAAAATACAAACTAAGCCCAAAATTTTTGTTCAAATCCAAAACAAATGGAGCTGCATTAGGAAACTGAGGGTTCAGTAGAAGGAACAGAAATGGAGTGAAGGGGGTCAACACACAAGGTGAGCAGAGACAATTGAGAATAGAATGTGCACGCTCTTGCACAGAGCCCCAAATGGAAGAGGGAAGAAAGAAATACAAATCAGTTGCATAAGTTTAGAATTGGGGATTTTATTTCGGTTCCTTTCGGCTACCAATCCAATTAACTGTTGCCGTTAATTAGATTGGTAGCCAAAAGAAACTTAGAAATAAAACTCTCCCTCCTCTGCAAATTTGACTCTTCCTCCCCAGTTTTGACAGCATCCCAATTGAAAAAGGGCTACAGGGAAGGTCTCCCCCACAGACAAAATTAAATTAGAGCCCTGCAGTGTTAATTCGTGCTTTGCTACGTTTCAAATGCACATGTACTTTTTTGATTAGGATATCTTCCCTAGGAGGCTGGTTCAACTCCCTGCAATCGTTGCCCTGGCCTCATTTGTAACATGCTTTTCCATTCAGTCCCAAACCTGTTTCGTTGCTCAAGTGGACCTTTTTAATAACATGCATGTTACCAGAATTCAACCCAGCTTTGCTACATGGAGATGATCTCATGGAATTAGGTATGGGTGAGTTAAAAATGGTGTTTAAGAAGAAGAGCGAAAGGGGTGTTTATCTGCTCTCTACTTTTTTTGCCTATGGGCCATCTCTTTAGCTGTTATATATCACTCCAATGTAATAGCAGACAAGAAGATTTACATTTCTTAGTGAGAGACAGAAATAAAATAAAATAAAAAACGGAAGCAGGAGATATTAGCAGTGTATGACTCAGTCCTTGGTGGGGACAGGAGAGGGAGGGATGACTGGGGGTATTTATTTTTGCTGAGTGGTTATGCTGTGGTTTTGTCATCCTGAAGTGAATTTGCCCAGCTTGAAACTATTTCCAAGAACTTCGTGTTTGTTTTCTATGATGTTTTGCACAATACTGCAGTAGACTGCCACTGCATAAAATAAATCTCCCAAGCATCTGTGCCCCTTATATTGGTTTTAATTATGGAGCAGTGTCTCTTCCGAACCAGGTTTCCGGATCCGCTGGGGGTTCTGCCCATGTGGCTGTCAGTGAGAGCCCTCATGCCTGCTCATACCCCTGGCTCGCACAGAGTTCTGGTGGCTGCGGTGCCACTGGCAGAATGAACGTGTTTAAACTTGTGCCGTGCTTGCGGGGTTTTTTTTTTGTGGCCACCTCGGTGCCCAGTTTGGGAAGTTGTAGGTACAGTAAGAATGGAGGAGGTGATTACGAGCAGATCACTGGTGGGTTAGGGTCTCTTTTGATCCGCTTGTCTCAGCGTTTTCAGTATTTCCCTGCAGTCGAAGCAGGCTAGGAAGGACTCTCTGTTTTAACATCTTTGCTGATGGAGCAGAGTCTGCTGGTGACAGAGCAGGGAGGGCTCACACAGGCGCCTCTGCCAGCAGCTGGCTGCAGTGGACCTCTTTGGGTAGTGTGGCTGCAGCAGGAGAAGGTTAGCATTAGCGTGTGCAGCCTTGGCTTTTAAACACCCCACTTATCTTTGGTTTAGGGTGCTTATGAACGCTTATTGGCTTAAGATATTGTTAAATGCACCTTGTCCTGACAGACCCTAAATCTGAGGGTATGGCTACGTGAAAAAGTTTAGGGGGGTGAGGGTCTGGATTTACGGCATGGCAGCTGTGCGTGTAAGTACTCTCACGGCGTAGCACGAAAGGGGGGTTGCCTGAGGGATAACAAAGACATGGGCAGGTTCAGTGGAGTCGCTGACATGCTGTAAATCTCACTCTCATTTTTTTTGTGCAGCTCCGCTTTGAAGTACGAATGGCGCTTGAGTAACGATGAGCCCAGCGTAGCAGGTGTACTCCTGTGTACGCACGTGGCTTACATCGGGCAACAGAATCCTGGCCATGTGATTCCTGTTAGGTGGCCGGGAATCCCATTTGCAGACCGTCGCTGTGTTTGCGCTGGCTATGAACGTGGTCCTCTGAAGAATACAGTGTTTTTTTTAAAAAAAAAAAGTGTATACTGAGAGCTGTTTCAAATTCATGTCAATTTTCAGCAGCCTGTAGTCAATTGGACCAAAAATACAAATAGATTCCTCTAAATGCTGAAGAGCACAGTCCTTTCATTTGATGCCAAACTGAAAGTGGGATTTTGACAATATGCAGAGCAGCTGCATTTTTATTTTAAGTATCAATGTATTTTTTGTGTTTTTTCTTTATATCCTCAATACAATACTTTATATCACTGACATTTACAGAGAAACAATTGAACTTTTGTTTTCACAACTCTGGGTGTCTGTGTTCTCCATTCAGCATTTTCTTTCTGAGCTGTAGTGTAACTGTTCAGAACTGTTTTTCTTTTGTTCCACTGATATAATTTAGAATACTAGACATTTTATCATTTATTGTCAAAGATTTGCTTAAATTAGGCTGTATCTTTAATAATAAGCCTTGTATAAATGTTAATTAGTTAATATACAATAGTAGAATAATGAATTGTTGGATGAAATTGTTGAATCAGAAAATAGAAGTAGAAAATACCTTTTAGATTATGCAGCATAAGTTGCTCCTTGCAGTATACTTTTTTAGCGCTTTGTGTATTTTTGATCAAGTGTGGGCAATGCTGCTTTGTCGGAGCTTAGTGTCTCTGTTAGAAGGTTTCTCCTTGCTCTTCAACGTAACTGTGCTTAATTTCATTCCAGCAGTCATTACTGCATACATCTGAGTCTCAGGCAGTGGGTAATTGCCCTCTGGTGTCTGTACGTATACTCATGAAGGTTTTCGTGTTTCTTCTTCCCTTCTGTGCCCGAATCACTTCACCAGGCTATATTGTACATATTTAATCCTCATAAATCCTTCCTCATCAAATCAGTATCTCCAACCCATATTAATTTTACGTTGCACTTCTCTGAACTCTTTCCAGTGTGTTGATTTCTTTCTGGAAGTGTAGTGATTAGAACTGAGTGCAGGAAATAACAAATCCTGCCAGATCAGATCTGTGTAGAGGGTTACTCCCATCATCTTCTCTGATAAAATTGATTACTGTGCATTGTTTTCTCTAAGAATCCTTTACCTGAAGACAACATACTAAAAAAAAAAAAAAGTTTGCTGTTCAAGTAGTATTTAATCACCACTAATTAAATGTCTCCTCTCATTTATTAATGGACCTACTTTCTCCCAAGTGTTGGTTTCATATGAAATATTTGTAGGTCTTAGCCTCTTGATATTAAAGTTAGCAATCCCATATTTTGTATTTTCTCTACCTCTTTTTTTCTGAAAGCATTATTTTTTTACATCACATACTGCTTCTGATTTTTCTTTGGGAACATAGAGAAGCCTGAATCTCTGTGACTTTATTATTCACTGTTTCTCCTGTTTTAAAGGAATTGCATCTGTCTGACATGGCCTTGTAGTTTCAATATTTGTGTCCCCTCTGTTGAAGCTGTCTGGAGCATGAATACAGTTTGTAATCCTCCTGCTAGTTTTGGTTTTTATTTTGGCTTTGGAGTTTGACTACTTTGAAGTGCTTCACCTTAACCATGCTAACCAAAATCAGTCTCAGTTATTTAAAATGGAAATACTACTCATACATTGTTCCCAAATTGCTTTATGGGAGTCCTTTTTTGGACTGAGATGTAGGTGCATGCCTGAAATGATTTGCCTAACATCACCCAATTTAGTATAAAAATTGGCAGCCTTGAATCACATTACTCTATACACCAAGCCGCTTTATCTTGTTTACACAATAAAACACCACACATTAAGGGAAAATCTTTCGCCTTTGACTATGATCCAATAAATTGTTGCGTATCCATATGTCACCCGAATCCAAACTGATTTGGGGGGAGGTTTTTTCTTCTTGAGAAAATGTTAATTATAAAGAAGTTTTATTTTGTGCTTGTTCTACTATAAATTCTGTGATGTTGTAAAACTGTTGGTTGACATATTAATTTATCCTGAGAAGTTGATGGTTTAATTGTACAAGCTTGGCTTGCTCTATAGGTTGGAATAGTGGGAAGAACCGGAGCTGGGAAGAGCTCTCTGATAGCAGCCCTCTTTCGCTTGGCAGAACCCGAAGGAAGGATTTGGATTGATAAGTACTTGACATCAGAACTAGGACTCCATGACTTGCGGAAGAAAATTTCAATTATACCTCAGGTAAGAGGCTGACTTGGTCTGCTGTAAACATTTTCAATAGAATGCTGTAGTATTTAAAATGCTTTGCCAGGATATATTCCCTCTGCACCCCTGTGTGCAGTAGACATAGAAACTTTGGCGAGGTGTTATTCTTACTGGAGTAAGGTCTTGATTATTTTAAGATAAACAGAATCAGCTTTGGGGACTGGAGCATTTTCTTCCTAGTTTTGTCTGCTGTCTATTCCTCTGGAATACTTGTGAGTAGATGTTAGCAAGGTGCTGTCCTTCTGTAGTCTGGGAAAGAGCAGAGAAAATCTGACAGGAATATACCAAGCTTCAGCAGTCCTCTGAAGTCACTTGATCTTTTGGCAGCAACTTCTGCCTGATGCGTTGCCTGAAGCTTCCCTAGGAAGAGACTTTGAGGGACCGCTTTCA
This sequence comes from Charadrius vociferus, assembly GCF_000708025.1. Lineage (NCBI taxonomy): Eukaryota > Metazoa > Chordata > Aves > Charadriiformes > Charadriidae > Charadrius > Charadrius vociferus. The sequence continues at coordinate 670,071 of NW_009646761.1, read as the reverse complement.
GCTCTCTACTCACCCCTCTAAAAACTGACTGAGGCTAGATATAGAAAGAGCAAAGGTGCCAACTAAAAGTGAGTTACCAGCCTTTCCATTATTTGGAGAAGGTTGGACAGGAGAAGAGCAGAGGAACAGGCAAAAGAGGGGGTCATTATGACCCATTAACAAAAACTTGGTGAGCTTTAGAAGCTGAATGCGGGAAAGGCTTCAATGCAGGAAAAAAAACCCCTAAGACGGTGTTAGGAATAGCCTCATCACTGGTGAGAAAGGATGTTCGAAGAAGTCCAGTGGGTCACAAGGTCTTCTCTTCTATGGTCTCACTTTCAAATGAGACGTTGAATCAGAGCAGGGTTATGTATAACGTCAAAACTGCCTGAAGGCAGATCCTGTGCAAGTTACCACGTTTCATGAGAGCTCTGATCTCTTCCCTGATTGTTTGCTCTCCACTGGAGAGGGAAGAAGAGGGAAAAGCTCGTATGCTGCAAATGCAAAGTCATGTTTTTGGCAAATAATTTGTCTGGGATGTTCTAGCAACTAGGTAGAACAGTAGGTTGGAAACCAGAGGAGTTTGTTTGCCATGTTTAGCATTAATTCTGAGATCTGTATTTTATTACAGAAGCTGTATTTAGAGTCCTTACACCATCTTTGTATCTGGATGTTTGCTAGGCTGTTGGCAGGATGGCATTCAGAGTGTGTTACTTTCTTTAAATTGAGAACCTTATAAAAATGGTGGTGAACAGTGGTTCTAAGCCTCTCTCGATTACATGCTTTCTTTTTTTCCTTTCCTAAGAATAGGAGTCAGAGAAAAGAAGTGGGTATGCTATTATCAAAAAACAAACAAACAAACCAAAAAGAGAGGTACTTCCCAGCAATTAGATTGTTGCCTAATGCAGAATGTCTTTTGTTTCTGCATACTGAAGGCTTTGTTATTGCACAGTGAAGGTACTCACTGGAGCTAGTCATCTTTTGTATGTAAAGAGGACTTTATGTGGATTTAAGTTTGCTTTTTTTTTTGTGTGTGTGTGTGCAGCTTTCTTTTCTCCTGAAAGTAAATGATGATCAGTTCATTCAAGGTCTACAGCCTTTTCAAAGCCTTGCCCATAGCTATTGTGGGTGACTTCTACGTCTGGAAGAATTCGACCCGGTTGAATAAAATAGAGTACTGAGACAGGAGAACTGCTGGTGAAATACAGTTTCTACATGTTGAGTGATGCAGATGCTCAAAGTTCATTGCCTTTAATTATCCATGGCTTTTTTTTTCATACATTGGTCTATTGACATGGTTGTAAAACTATCCAGGTGAATTCTGTGACTTTTATCAAGTTTATATGATAGGTTTTTTATCATAGTCACAAAGGGTTTTAGGTGTCCAAAGGCTAGCAGGTAGCATTTCATTTCCACATAAGGGAAGACTTGTTTCCACTAAAAATAAGCAAAAATGTGAAGTGGTGGTAGTAAGAAGAGGAGGGTTTGGAATAAGGTTTATACGGTAGTAAACTGAGTGATAGGCATTGTCTTGTGCTGTGTTAATAGTGGTGTCAATAATAAAAATAGTAATGTAACATCAGGTAGTTATTTTGCAGCAAATATCTTCATAATTTTGTGGGAAGCTAAGAAACCAGAGGGAGAGATGCTTATTAAAATTATAACATAAATCATGCTAAACAGAACCATTCCTAGAGAGTGATGAGGCAAGACTGAAGTTTTCTTATATGCAAGTTTAAATACCTACCTGGAGAAATAAAATTGCGCTTAGGCTTCTAATTGCTTGGTTGGATAGAGCTGTGTGAAGGTTGTGTTTGTAAATCTTTTCTATGCAAATGTTGTCTGCCTCCCTGACTGCAAGCATTTTTACAACAATTATTTACAGGTTTGTCTTATTACTTTCCTCTCATAAACCAGACTATTTTAAATAATAATCTGTGTCAGAAATTATAATTAAAAAATATCCTTATCTTCTGTTGCAGTACACGTCTGTTGTTAGGACTTTTATAATAGTTACGAACACTTTATAAATCCAACCTCTTATTTTGCCAACCTATAAAAATGGATTGAAAAGGAAAATAAATGTAACAATACCTTCAAAACACACCAAATGGTGTATTAAAATATGTATTGTTATACAAATTGCTTTCTAGGTGTTTTTGAAGAAAAATATTTTTTAACCTGTTAATGTTTTTATTAAATCCTCTTGTTCATTCAACAGGTTTTAGTGACATGTTTTACCCAACGTGACAGATACTTTCAAATAATTGGCATGTTATGTCAAGAAATGCATACATTCTTTTACATTGCTTGTGGCATGTCCTGTCTTTGTTAATCCTTTTATACCACTCAGAGTGGTTTAGAAATGAAGACACAATAAAAGGGTTAAGGTCTAAATTCTGTTCTGATTTGCTGCAGCCCTTTGGAGCTGGACATCACTAGGGTTAGATGGGGCGTAAGTCACGACAGAGGTTAATCTCAGAGTAAGCTGAAGTTATCCAATGCAAGTTTAGACTTTATTTCCTAGTGGAGGAAAAAAAGAAAACACTTTGCATAAGATTTCTCCAATTTAAAGAAAACTGACAACATGATGAATGGTCTCTATTTATGATTAGCACTATTACAGTTTTTGACTTGTCATTATGTGTGGTATTAAGAGGAGTTTAGCCCTAAAGTCGTGTCAGTGCATGACTCTCAGGTCTGGCAACTCACGTTAGTGAGTACTGGTCTGTTGTTTAAGGAGTTCCAGACCAAAAGTCATCTTCCCACTTCTCCAACACTACATTTTCCAGTGTGAATTGATGTGTGCCAGTTTGATTAATGATCTGTTACTGGTCTGAATGGGAACTGAAGTAGAACAAAACCGGCTTCGACCACAGGTGAACCCATATTGGTGCCTGAATGGGAGAAGGTACTGATTTGAATCCCTGGTGTAGAGTTAAGGCTTTGCCCAGCAGTGCTCCAGTTCTAAGTAAGTTTGCTTTGATGCTGCAGCAGTATACGTTAACTTCTATGTGTAATAGATTTAACGTTGTGTTGAAATGATGAAAGCTGTTCCTCTTAGGTTCTGGTGGTAAAACTGAAGGGCTTTTATGGTATGAAATGAAAAAAAAAAAAAAAAATAAATCAAACCCACAACCAAATAGAAAAGCAAAACCAGAAAGGTATTGTGAGCTCTTCGATTCCTCTCTGGTTTGTATAGTTCAAAAACAAATTTTCAAAACTGCCCAAATGTAATTTAGGAATGTGAGCTCATTGACGGGGGTCGTTGCTGGTTTTCATTAACAATACCAGGAGGATAGCAATGATTTCATGTAAGTGTGTGTATATTTATGTGGATGGAGAGAGAGAGAGCGCTTGTGGCATCAAAACAGTGGCATGTAAATGCCCATTTGAGTACCCACGTAACTGTACAACAATTTGCAAACAGACCTGCCCTGTTTGGTAAAATATCTTCATACAGACTGGCTGAACACTTGCCTTTCGCCCCCACCCCTTTCCCCTTTAAGCGTGCTATTGTGAAATACTCCTTTGCATTTCATAAAAGATGGCTTGTTGTAGGATGTTTCTGTGCTCTTGTTGATATAGGTTAGTTCTGATTATTATTAAATTACTTGTTGCAATATAAAACCTGTGTTTATAATGGAATGCTAATTTTACTTTGTTTTAGGAGCCTGTTTTATTCACTGGAACTATGAGGAAAAACTTAGATCCTTTCAATGAATACACCGATGAAGAGCTGTGGAATGCCTTGGAAGAGGTGACTTATTAAATCTAATAATGTGCATCTGATATTTACAAACCAAATAACACTATAGTGCTTGTGTGCATTAGGTTTCAGATGTTTTCATCAGGTTTGATAAGGGCGTAGCTGTTGATGGAAGAGGTAGACCGTTGTGTACACGTTTGTATATGTGTGTGTTTGTGCATGTGTGTGTAGACGTGTATCTTGTTACATAAGTCTTTTATGAAAAAATTATCCTTTGGGATGATGCTTTGGTTACATTTTGATTCATATCTTAGTTTTAATGAGCATTAATAGATTCTTAACAATGTACTTTAATGTCTTTAGAATTCTAATAACTGACACACTGTGTAATCCAACTTGGCACTTACTCATTTTGTGTCAGAATATAAAAGGTAAACCTTGCATACTTATTGTTGTGTCATCAGACATACAATAGCTGATTTAAAAGGGAGTTACTCATCCTACAGTATGTTGACATGTCAACAGGTGCAACTGAAGGAGGCTGTGGAAGATCTACCTAATAAAATGGAGACGCAGCTGGCAGAATCTGGGTCTAATTTTAGTGTTGGTCAGAGACAGTTGGTGTGTCTTGCCAGAGCGTTTCTAAAAAAAAATCGGATCCTTATCATCGATGAAGCAACAGCAAATGTGGACCCGAGGTAAAAACAAAATCTGTCATGTTAAGATGAGCTGTTTTTTTCTTTTAATAAGATCATTTGTACTGTAGAGATGAACTTAAATACTTCATATTTTTTGTAGTATATATTGCTATTTTATGTTTTCCATGACAGCATCATAGTTCTCTATTCAAAACAGGGCAGTTGAGCAGATGATATATACTTAGCACCCAAAATATCCCTAACTTTAGTGCATTCCATAGAGTAGGAAAAACTAATATTCAAAGTTTATTTGTCCTGCAGCCATAGACAAGAACATCCTTGGAAATGCAAATCAGTAACATCAGAATAGCCATGAAACAAGTTGAGTTCTGTTGATTTCAGGAAGAAATGTATCTTGAAAATAAATAAATCAATACATCCCCCCCCCCAAAAAAAAAAAAAAAAAAAAAAAAAAAAAACCCAAAAAACCCAACAAACCACCAAACACGAAAGGTAAAAAATGGCTATAAGCAAAACTGGATATTTCTGGTTATAAGAGGCTGCCCTTTCGGACGGCTCAGATGCCGGTGTAATAAGCTACAGAAAAAATGGGGGGGGCGGGAGAGAGAAGGTAAGCTATCCTAAACACCACAGGAATTGCAAGACAGATTTGGAGATGTTTAAAGCTACAGGAGGGACTCATTTATCATTCATTATTTTGTCTTGTATAACTCAGGCCGGCAGAACTTTCCTGAATTCATTCCTGTTTGAACTAGAGTGTACTTCTAGAAGAACATCCAACCTCAATAGAAAAAAAATTCAATGACAACCCTTGTTAAATTGTTCCAATAGCTAAGTACCCCCACTGTTAATTTTTGAAACATTTGAAACGCTGGTGGAAATATTTTGAAAACAATACTGCAAACGTACTGCATCAATTAGTCTGAGCTGAATATATAGTTCCAACAAACTATGGCTTGAGGGAGAACTCAAAGTCCAAAGAGGACAATAACACAGCAAGTCCCTCAAACAGATGCATTAAGGATTTTGTATGTCATCTGGGCGTGACTCATTTTTATAACATCTTCTTGGGGGAGAAGTGGTGCCACTAGGGTAGCTTTGCAGTTCAGCTGACAGTGTATTTCTAAAACCTTTAGAGAAGTGCATTCTCTTCCCAGAGGTTCTCTCTTCTTTTTTTTTTTTTCTTTCTTTCTTTTTCTTTTTTGACTATTAGTTTATTTTTGGCTGAGCACTGATAGATTAACTGTGATTAATCATAGCTGTGGAAATTTAATACCGTCTTACTCATCCTCCCTATTTTGGCATCTTACGTGTGTGTTCTCGACTTACACTATCCATTTAATTGATCTTGATTAATGTGTGCTGCAATATATATTATAATAAGGTAAATGTTTGTTTGTATCAACTCTAGGCATAACAATACAAATAATAACTTGGAACTACTTCTTTGAATTCAGTTTGCATTACAGTCATTATTACCTTTTCCTTAATGTGTTGCTATAACTAGAGCCGAGTATTTTTCAGCTGTGCAATCTGATAGGACGCTCATCAGGAAACGCTGATGTGGGTTGCTTCACTGAGCAGTTTGGGAGGCATTTTTGGCGTGTAAGGAAAACCTCCTTCTCTTCTGATGCACAACGCCCATACCTGGCACCCTTGTCTCTAGCCTGGCAGCAAGCACACATCGTATCAAGCACCTGGGATAGGAAACCATGGGGAGCTGCCGCCAGCTCTGGAGATATTAATTCTTTTTTTGTTCTGCTGGTTCTTGATCTTCTTGCCTCAACCACAGCTGCAACCATGTCCCTTCTCCAGTTCAACCTGGAAGTAAACGTGAGGTGGCAGGGTTTGGGGGTGGGAGGAGGAGAAGGGTGAGGTGGCATGAGGCAGTGGACACAGCAGCGGGGTGAGAAAGTGTACCTTTTGCAAGGCTGAGGGATTCCCCACCATGTTTTTCCAGCTCAGCTAGGTCATTCTTTGCTGCTGAGTGAAGCTGAGCAAAGGAGTGAAGGGAAGGAGTTTGGAGTGCACCTTTCTCTCTCCTTCCTACACCTTGCAGTTCCCATATGTAACCTTATTATTTCCCTTGCTGCTCGTAGCTACCAGCTGCTCTGCGTGCTGCAAGGCTGTCAGCGCTGTCGTGAGCAAGAGGAGGAGCTTGCCGTAAAGAAGGTTGCCCTAAGTCAGACTACTTGCATGTTTTACGTGATGACTGACACATGTTTAACTTGATCTTATCTTCTTGGTCCTGAAGCTGGCTTTCTCGCCCCGCGGAATGGAACCATTTTATAGCAGTAGAGCCATTCTGGAAAGTTGTATGAAATCTGGAGCAGAAGAGCTGAAAATCTTTCTGTAGTTGCTTTGGTTGATACATTGAAACAAAATCCTTAGTAACTGAGATTTTTTTAAAATATTGAATATGTTGAACTTACTAAGCTCTCTGCGCACTGACTATGTTATTACGCGTTAACCCGTATTTTTACTGCTGATAGAGGAGAAAACTTTTTGGACCCGGTCCACTGCCGCATTTTTACACTGGTTGTTCATCGAGTCTGGTAAAAACAGCCGTTGCTCATAGTTCAGTTCATTAGCCAGCTTAACCTTGTAACCATTCGTTACATCTAACTGCTATCTGTATCTGTTTCTCTTTTGGAGAAATCATCCAAAGCCATTCAGGAAATTGTGTAGCGTGAGATACGCTTCCAGAACAATCCCAGGAGGACATTAGGCTGAAGATAATGACTTATCCAGTGTTCCTTTCAGCAGCCTTGTTGCTTGTCATTCAGGTTATATTTATTCTTGCTCTTTAGATAGTATTCTTTTTACACAGTCAATTAATTCAGGTTACACCAGATCTTGGGTTGCTGTGAAACTTGGTGTTAGATCCTCAACCCGCGGTGCCGGTGGGACAGCTATACCACCATTTTGTGCTTTCTTATTGTACTGTTCCTTGTGATGGGGAGTATCGTGGTTCCCATTTTCATAGATTATGGTTGAGGTGTTGTCATCCAGCAGCCCTAGTTTGGTATTCAGGTTGCATCTTTGGTTTCTAATGTGCCGGAAAGATGATGGGGTTTGATCCACTGAGGTGGGGGATGGAATCACTTGGCGCTTGCCACAACGGATCCATTTATGCAATGAAAAAAAGATAGACATGCTGCTTCCTTTGGCACTTCCCTAGAGGGTAGACAGCTCTAATTGGCATTTGATACAGTCTCTGCACCCTGTCAGCATGTAATTCTCTACACAGATCATTTTCTTAGTCTTTCAGATTTTCTTGCCTTTCCTGCCTTCTTCCCAAGATTCACCTGGAAGTTACTGATGGTGCTTCTGCCTGCTGCCACAAAAACTATACTTCAAGATCTATCACAAACCTTAGAGAGGATCTGGTTGAGTCCCTATCACTGGGCATGTCTGCATGAGATTTTATACTGTGGTATTTGAAGATGGAGCTATTAGGTCTGTTTCTGATTACTTTGTAGTCTCATTTTAGAACATTTGTCACACCCACAATATGGCCATCAGTTTCTTATTACGGATAAGCTTATGTTCAGGAAATACCTGTTTAAGATAATAGTGTGATGGTATCTGTCTAAGAATGAGAAATGGTTTCTATTGTAAATGTAGGAAGAGGTGGTGCTACAAGGAATACACATAATACGGGTAGATACAATAAAAGAACGCAGAGGACAGGGATGTTCAAGGATGAGGCATTCTCCTCAGACAACAGTAGGAATAGCCCGAGAGTTACAAATCATTTTGAGCCCTTTAAAAAGTTATTTTCAAAATTCCTGAGCAAGCTACAGTTCTCTGTGTTCCTTAGTAGCTCTGCAGGAAACCTCACCTTGAGCTTGAATATAAATAAAGAAAAAGGCTTTCTTTACATTATTCCAGGGAGTATTGAACCTTTTGTTTGATTATTCAGTGTAGGCTATCTCTTAACGGTTGCAGAGAACAAATCCCGTTGTCTATATAAGACTCTTCTCTACTGAGTGTTTTAATGTACGGCCCTGGTTTTTAATTTTGAAAGTAAGAGTAATCAGGTCATTGAGGCATTTCTCAGAAGGTGGCAAAAGAGATCTGTGCATCAACACTGGGGTGAAAGTGCAGGTATTGCTGTGATGTGAGACATGCACGTGCTAGTGGGGCATTAAGAATGAACAGCTTCCTTTTCTTAAGAAGACTGTTAACACACAGGGCTAAAGAGCCTGTCTCTGTTCTGACTTCTCCTCCCGTCTCTCCCTGTTTGCATACTGGCCTTGGTTCGACAGGAGGAGTTGAGGGACACCTGCTTCCTACCATGTTCTTCGGCTTCTTTTAGCAAGTAGGAGCAGAAGGACCAAGCCTTCTCAGACAGAGACCCAGAACCCCGTTCTTTTAAGCTCATGACAGAGCCTAAATGTATCTGTCTCCAAATGAAGATGAGAGCATGCATGGCAACCCTTACTTAACTGTTTATGTCTTCCTTCTCTCTGATGATTCGTCCTGTCATCAGCAGGGATCTGTCTATTCCTTTGTCATGCCGATTGCTTAAAATTAGTTAGCAACAGAAGATACGTTCAGTCCTTCAGAGCATGAGCTTGTGCTTTCTACTGTGGAAACTTAACGGTTACTCCATTCCTCTAAGTCATCCTGTTTTTCAAAGTTGTCTTTGTCCACTTTTTATTGTTAGTGCCTCCTGACATGGTGGCATCAGAACAATTCTTTTTGCTTAATTTATGAAGTGATACCAAATATTTATCATGTGCAGACAGATTCAGTGTAGAGTACTACTTCTGTCTAAAAAATAATAATGTCAGAGGAAGACATGTGTTGCATGAATCTTTATTATATTTTATTTGATTTTCCAGTTACTTTTAACAGTTTGAAGAATTCTTTACAAGAAACTGGTTGAAGCTAACATGGCTGCCTGAATATAACATTTTATCCAGATATCTCCTTTGTCTTGTTTTAACCCTATATACAGCATTTATTATTCTCCAGTCATTATATAAAAGTACAATTTCCTGTTTTAATAGAGATCCTGGAAATGAAACCCGCACCTTCCAGTGCCTGACTTCTAGGCTGGAGCTTCCTTGGTCCAACTAACCCCAGTATATTTTGAGTTCTTTGTGTCTTCCTTCTATCTTGGATGAGAATTTTAGTTTCTGTACCTGGATTCCCCCTCTGCCTTTTTCTCCATTGTCACCACTCATCAGTTTTTTGAAGGCTGATGGGCAATATATGAGTGACTATTCACGTGGCCTGGCTATGCACCCAAGTTGGGAGCCAAGGCTTCCTGTCCAATGTGAACTGTCAGGTGCCTCTAGAGGGCATTCATCACCTGATGGCTGCCTAATTCAGGTGCTCCGATGCACCTTCCAGCCATGCCTTTCCCCTTTTGTTGACTAAAGAGAGGACTGGTATGCTTTAAGTTAGGTGGCATCAATGCTTCTCTTGTGCAGTTAGTTACTTGAATAGTCTCCAGTTTTATGAGGATTGCGCCTCTTTTGCCTTAACGTGTGTTTATACAGCTAAAGAACATTTTAGTGTCTTGTGTATCTTTTGGTATAATTTTATTTCCTTTTCAGGATTCTCTGCTTTAGTTGTGGCAGTTACTGCTTTAACCCTGTACTTCACTGTCTGTGCTTTAGCTTAGTTTTCATTCTTTACAGGTCTTATGTTTCCTCCTGATATCCTTTCTTAGGTGGTTAATTCATCGAGTAGGTTGAGGCTCTTAACTTGAAAGCTTTTACCCCTTTCCTCAGGTCGTGTGTTCCAGGTAACGCTTTTGATTTATGGAATATGCCAAATTTTCTTTTTTCTGTATTCAAGTTCTTGAGCTACTCCAGTCCTCGTTTAGTTTACCAACCACCTCCTTTGATCCCTTTTTGCAGTGGAAATCAAGAACCTTAGTTATAGGCTGTCTTGGGTTCATTCTTCAGTTGATTTGCAATAAAGGATATCTACTTTTACCAACTTTTCTTCACTGTGCACAAACTAAAGCTTAAAATAACACTGACCTTTTTAGGTGTAGAAATCTCTAGGAATATCGGATTCTACAGAATGTTCCTCTTTCTGTAATCAAAGCCTGGGAAATTAGTCTCCTAAAATGAAACCTAGTGCTCTACTTCCAAGAAGAAACTCTTTCCTCCTCAAGTATTTGAGGGAAGATTTTTGGAGTATGTTTCATGATATGCCTCCAAGTCATCTAATACACCAAGAGGAAGAAGCACTGTAATGACTTCATAAGCATATTTCTTGCTATACAGTCATGTTTGATGAAGTCATAAAACTTGCCTGCCATTCAGTTATCTGTGCAGACATCTTATTTTCATCTGCGTTGCTCTTGCTGTGTTTCAGAACAGATGAGTTCATTCAAAAGACGATCCGTGAAAAGTTTGCTCACTGCACAGTGCTGACCATTGCACACCGCCTGAACACCATTATCGACAGTGACAGGATTATGGTAAGACAATTAAGAAGAAGAATTTTAAGCAGGGTTGTTTTGTGTGTGGGGTTTTTTTTTTTTTTCCTGAAGAATAATGTTACTGACTCTTTCCTCTTAATTTTCATCCAAAACTGGGCAGAGGTTTAAGTTGTACTTTAGACTTATCCTAGTTAACCTAGTTATTCTAGTTACTGTGATTGGCAACTCATAAAACTGTAAAAGTAATGACCTGAAAAGACTTCTTACATTGTCTGGCCCTGTGGTTTCCAACCTGCGAGGCATGAACCCATTGCAGGTGAGACGCATCAGCAGACCTGAGCAAATAAACTCTGCCAGCACGAGGAGCCCATGAAGACACACCCAAGAAGCTCTGGACAGAGTCAGCTGGATTCGGTTAGGTTTATTAATTCAGTCTCGGTGGGCTGAGGGAGGCAGTGACAATAGTTAGTGGTGTGGGATGTGTGAGGAGGAAGTGGTAGATGTTCTGGGGCAGGAGACATGGAGGTAAGGAGGCAGCAGCTACCCTGGGGCAAGGGTGGTGGTGGAAGGAGTGGAACTAGACTGGTGAGGTAAGGAACACGGCCAGCTTTCTAAAGCAAGGTTCAGACAGAAAAAACGAAGCGCTACCAACCTGGCAGCCCCTGCCATTTTTGTTCCCAACAGAGCAGTGATAGACTCTGCCACCGTGAAATACCCTTTCTGCCATCTTGTCTGCCCCACCGTGCATTGCACATGCATAGAAATTGGGAAATACTTACTGATTATTTTCATAAAGGCAATGGTCTTCCCTAGGCTCGCAGGAAATTGGGCTGATTTGTGTCCTTGAAATTATGTGCAGCCTGCAGTTCTGCAATTTTCTGCAGTAGGAACAGGAGCCCTTTGCAAACATTTTCTTCACAGCCAGTTAATGAAGTAACTGATGTAGTGGGCAAACTGTGTTCGTGAGTGGAACACAAATTTAACTGGGCTTCAAGCAGAAGTTACCCTTCACATCTCAGCGGTAACCTTAAAAAAAATAAAATACTTTCTTCAACTTTTGTTTTGTGAAAATGAAGCACGTTAATTCTTTCCATGTTTTTTTTACTGGATGCTCAAAACGTTTTAAAATCTGTGATTGAGTTACAATGGTTCCATGAAGTACACAAAATGAAACAATTGGATCTACTGAGGTGAGTGGTGTTCTGAGGAGTAGAATAGATTGTGAACCGAGTGATTATAGTTTACTTACAAAGAGAGAAACCAGCAGAACTGCCATAAGTAGTCATATAATTGCAAGTATTTAACATATAATAAATAAATATTTTCTCCACTGGTGAATACCTCCCCACAGGTCTAATGGATATGTTGGTGTTTTCTACAACTAAAGTGAACAAAAGACTTGTGAGGAAACAACTGTGACCTAATTAATAGCTGTGTGTGTTTGTTAGCTGTCCAAAGGGATTTCTGTGGGTTTTGGTTCATTAACTACCATTAACTTGTTATGCACAGAATGCTCTTTCCATGAAGGTGTTTTCTTAGCTTTACCTTTAATATCATGCAGTTGTAATGAAAACTAGACGTTTTATTTATTTTTGCCAAAAATTATTGGAACAAAGCATAGATATTGCCCTTCTCCCCAAACCACTCAGTCTTGTTACCAACTATATAGCTACTCTATTGCATTTTTAAAGTCTGTACATTATTCTTAACCTTATGTTGTTTCAGTTTAGCCACTATTAAGATTTCTAGTTCCCTAAAAGTCCATTTATGTTCATACATTGTCTAATACAGTCTTTTTTTAATGCCTTTGATGTCTTTAGAATATTAAGGAACAGATTTGCAAGGAGATGTGCCTTTGAGTCCACAGTCATTAGTAACTCTTAAATATTTTTCATCCTTTTACATTATTCCATTTTGATCTTCGTACAGATTTCTGTAATTTTGCAGGGAGGGAGGAGGGTGAGAAGCATAGGGCAAAAAAAAAGGAGGAAACTGACAGGTGACCCCTTAACAAACCAGTTTTCTTGACAACCTTATTCAGTTATTGATTCTGTTTCCGGACAAATCAGAAATGTGATTGCATATTTAGAATGATCAAAGTTATGGCAAGTGTGCTTTTGTTACACTTTTAATTACTTGGTTTACTCAGGCATGTAACCCCTAGTGGGAATACAGCAGAATTTTTGAAGAATAAGAAATACGTGTGTTAAAAATGCAAAGAAAAAGAATATCTCTCTAGAAGACTAACTATTAACGAGTGTCGTTAACAATAAAAGCAGCATTCATGGAAAACTAATCATTTACTTAAATATCACAAAAGTTGAGAATACTCAGCTAAAGAAAGCTTTCAGAGTATATTAAAATTTGGTTAGTCAATAATGTGTTTTAGTAATTCACAAATTTAACTTGATGTAGATTCTTTTTGAAGAGTAAAAATGCACTAACTGAAGTGTATTGTTCTTCCATTACCTGGTATTGTTAAAAACCCTGGGTGTTTTTTCTCCTTTAACTGAGACCTCTAGGTGCAGTAATGCCTTCCTTTGTAAGCCATCCCAAATCTCTGTTGTTTGCTATCATGGTAAGTTTGTTAGAAAATGAGGGAAGAAGAACAAAGATGGAACCTGGCAGTTGGAATATTAACAAGTGTCTTTTGACAAATAACGAGTAAAGTTATTTTTCAAACAAATTTTGAGCAAACTTGTTCAACTCTCAACTCGATCACGAAAGTCCAAGCTTGTTCCTGAACAAGTATACATAACCTGAACATAAACTAGGGTTTCCCTCCCTTCCCATTGAATCAGATTGTAAGGAACCTCAGGAGGTCTCTAGTCCAACCTCCTGATCAAAGCAGGGTCAGCACTAGTTTCACATCAGGTCGCTCGGGTCTTTTTCCATTTGGGTCTTGAAAACCTTGAAAGACGGAGATTCCACAATTTCTCTGGGCAGCCTGCCCCAGTGCTTAATTATCTGCCATGAAATCTTTTTTTTCCTTATATGCGGTTGAAGCCTCCCTTCAGTTTATGGCAATTGTTTCTTGTTTTCCCACTGTGTATTTCACTAAAGGGCCCACTTCTGTCTTCTCAGTAGCTTCCTTGTAGGTATAGGAAGATGGCTGTAAAGTCCCCTGTTCTCCAGATTGAACAAGCCCTGTGCCATCAGCCTCTCCTTATAGGTCGAGTCCGCTGACCACCCTGGTGACCCTATTTTGAACTTGCTCCAATTTACCTTCATCTTCCTTGTTTGTACTGAGAGGTCAAAACTGTTCACCATATTCCGGATCTGTTCTGGTGAGCGCTGAATAAAGCAATTTCCCCTGGTCTGAACTCCTATTGATACCCATGGCACACTGCTCGACTCCTCTTTAGCTTACTGAACACCAGGACACCACCTCCTTTTCAGCAGAGCTGATGCCCGGGCAGTTACTCCCCAGCTGGTACTGATGCAGGTTGTCAGTCTATTTCAGATTCAGGTCTTTGTATCTGTCATGGTTGAGTGTCATGAAGTTCATGCTGACCTATTCCTTTAGCCTGTCTAGATCTAAATAACTTTAAACGTCAACCCTGTCTTAAGCGTAATGACTGCAATCTCCAGTTTGGCGTTGTCCCCCAAGTTTTTTATTTAATTCGATTTGCTAGTTAAAGCAGAACTTTCCAAAAAGAAAATATTCACCTTTTAGGGTTAATCCAAACATTATTAGAACAAAAAATAATTTTGAGAAATCATGAGAAAATGTCAAGTTGGATGAGTATGGAAATAGGAACTGAAGGTGAACTGTTGCATGTCTGCTCACACCCATCGTAATAACCGGTTCTATTTTAGAAGAGAATAAAGGCCTACTGGAAGAGGAAAAAAAGGAAGAACAGAATACATTTTATACAACTGTAGACAAATCTGGCCTCGGGAGTTGTTTTAATTCTCGTTTGTTCCATTCCCAAAACCATACCTCTGGTTTCATAATCCAGGTCACGCCTTAAGAGTATTTCCATTATATCTATCTTAGTGATAAATACACTTTATCAGAACTTCAAACACTTAAAATCATTGAGGGAAGAGCTGTATTGTGTAATGTGATACTCTCTAACCCAATCACCTCAATGAGTAATACTACATTGCACTTGCATAGGACCTTTCATCTGGAAATTGTAACGCTCTTTACAAACATTAATTAATTAAACTTCAAACACCTGGGTGAGATAGGGAAGTATCCATACAATCTTTGGAACCAAAGTTGGAAAGACTTGTTAAGTCAGGCCGTCAAATAATTCTACCATAAAATTATAATCCAGCGGTTTTCAAACTTTTTTTTTTCCCCCCCTCCTTCCCTCTGTGCTGCTCCAGAGTCTCATAGGACACTTTCTCATTCTCTTTTTCTTCATTAATTTGAGAACCCAAGTTGTAACTCCTCCTGTCAGGTGGAGTCCTGGCAGAGGGGGAGGGTGGGAGAAATGCTGCAGTTGCCTCTTCTGTGATGGCAAATCCTGGTAGAAGCTCGGCTCAGGCTTGTTCCACTGGCCCCTCATTCTACATAGCTTCCCCAGCACCACAGCAGCTGCTTCCCTGTCCTGTCCTCACCTTAGAGGGCGAGGGCCTTTTACCTAAATTGCATCTGCAGCTCACTAAACCCAGCCGGGAGCAGCCCGGGGCAGCCAAGAGGCACCACTCCCAGGACTTGCAGTGGGATCTCGTAAAATCCTTATCACCCACTCCTCCCCCTCCTCTCTGCTTCCTTCTCCATGTTGAGAATACTTCTAAGAAACTGTATTTTTACAGAGGGGAACACAGCATACAGGGATTGAGGCTCACCCAGGGACATAGTGGATCAGTAGCAAATTATGTATGTGCATCTGGCAAGAGCCTGATGCAGTTGTTTTCTCTATATGCTATGCCTTGGTCTCTCTATAGGAAAGCCACAGAGTAGTCAAAACATGTGCATTTTCCAATAACAAGGATGTTTCTCCACAGAGACTTTTCATATCAGTGCAATACTTCTTTGAAATGGAAGCTCTTTATGCAAGCAGAACTTGATCTAGTAATTAAAAAGTGTCATTCAAATAGGAAGTTTTTGATGAAGAGAATCATGGGAAGAGATTTGATTTATTTATGGGAAAACCTGTTGCGGTTACATTCTGAAGTGACTAATATTCAGGGTAACAATACTATGTGTTTCGCAGCCAGACTTGAGTTGTTTTTTTGGTCAATAGAAAATTACTTCCCACGTCTTTCCGGTAAGCCTCCCTCATTCAGTTGTCCTCATTTTTCTGATGTTATGTTACGTTTACCATGGTGGAACTTCTGAGCCTCATAAATCAGGCACCATGTTTCATGCACTGTAGGTATCTCACCTCAGCAGGGCAATCAGTCCACCAAGGGTAGGTGTAAACATCTTGAAAGCAAAGAGGAGACTCTGGAGGGAGGTCTGGGCAGTTTGCATAGAGAAAAGGGAGTCACCTACAGCCAGACAGAAAATGCTGTGCAGTAGACAAGGTCTGAGCATTTGTCTCTCCCTGGAGTTCTGGTATCTGACCCGGTGTAGCACATTTAGTATCCTTCATCTAGGCAGTTGGAGATGAGGCAATAGTGTTAATAGACACCTAAACGAACGTGATAGTGATGGCAGTGCTGCCTGCCCCTAGCATTGGGATGACAACATTCTTCCAGGAAGGGCAGAAAACTATGCTCTACATTGTCCTCCATCTGAGGGGGTCTGGATGCAATGCTGCCCATTCCCAAGAAGATGCTGTACTCGCCGGCATACGCAGGGCAGTCAGGTTAAGGCCAGTCTCCACCTTTCCTTTTGAAGCACTGTGCTGCCAGAAATGCAAGAGTCATGGAGCTAGAAGTAGAATAAGCATGAGGGAGTCTTAAATCTGCAGCCAAGTGAGAAGCAGAGCTCTTGAAGGATTCAGGGAGCCCCAGCTGCCCTACCTTCACGTGAGCTGGAGTGGCCCAACTTCAGATGGAGATGTGGAGAACGTAGGAAGGTAGTGGTGGTACACTTAAGTTAGTAATACTGAGTTAAAGCCGTAAATGCTGTGGTCTATTGGTTCTTCTCTTGGTGGCTTTTTTGCTACTTATTTAAATATCTCTGCTGGAAAACTAATGTCTTTTATAGTAAATCTTAGACATTCTGTTTAGGGAGGATTACATAAGTCAAAAGATACAGAAATGTGCATTCCTAGTTGTAGGACAGTTCTTTGTGAAAACTGTGCATGTTGCCATTAGTGCTGAAGTACGTACGTGTAGGACTGTTTCTTTGGTGGAGAGTTCCTTGCTGTCAGATACAGGCCCTCAAGTGCATAAGATGTCTAAGATAAGTCAATTGGCAAGACCATAAATTTTCCTGGAGCTTGGGATGGTAAAACATGAAACTGCAAAAAGTAATTAGGGCTGTCTACAGAGCTGTTGTTCAGTCCTTCAAAATTCTAAACTAGGAGAACTGCATGGGTATGAAATAGGTGGTGGTGGGGGGGTGTTTTGGTTTGGTTTGTTTTTTTTTCCTGTAACACAGGTCTGAAAGGGTTTTTGACCTTGTATTAGCCCAGTATCTGGAGTGTGGTGAAATATTATTAGATATTATACTTGTGCTGTTGAAGTCTGTTCTGTTGAAAGAATGTAAAGGGAGCTTAATGGATTATAGTAGCTTGAATGAAAGCCAAATTTTTGAAACTAATAATCATGTCTCCAGAGATACTTGGGCACCTAATTCTTCACAGAAACCTTAAAGTACTTTGTGGATCTGAATCCAGTAGTCCACAGTAAAATTGCTACATTCATATTTGTGCCTATGCTGTCATTATTCAAAAGGAACAAACACTAGTAAAACTACTTTTTTGACTGAGCCTCTGTCTTGAAAATAAGGACTCGGGAATATTAGAACTAAATTTTATTATTTTTTTTAGTCAACCTAAGAAAAATTCCAGCTGTGCTGTGGGACCAAAGTCTGTTGGGTAAAGAAATGTGAAGATAGGAAGGATAGGGGACCTGCATGGAGCAAAAAGTAGAAATTAATGGTGATAGGTGAGATGCCTTGCAGAGGGGAGGTGAAAGAATACTTGGTCTCAGCATATCCGAATATCAGTATCGGTATGTACACAGAAAAAACATTACTTGTGTGCATGTGTTCTGTAAGGTGACTGGTAAATTGTCTGGGTGTCCAGGTTTTCACGATTCAAACAATAAAATGTGAAAACTTAGGAAAGGCCTCAACACTTAACTCTAAGGGCTGATGAAATATTTCAGGGAGACTCTTTGGAGTATTTAAGCAGTTCCAACAGATGTTGGGTGCGATTAATGCCAGCCTACCTACTTGGCTCTTGGCTGTGTTGGAGCCCATCTGGCCAACTGATGGAGAGCAAAGGGCCTGGGAACCGTTAGGTTTCTCCTTTCATTTGGTAACTCAAGACTTGCAGAGTTTCTGGAAGAGCTGAGCATTCAGCAAGTGATTTTATTTTATTTTTTTTTGAAACGATCAGTTTTGTTTTGAATCTGAACAAAGGCAATTTCCGCTGTTCCCAGGTTTTCTGAAACTGGGTTGATGTTTAGCAAACCGTAAGGGAAAACCAGATCTTTCCATGTTATTTCTTGGAATTTAATAATTGAGTTCAACCAATAGCAACAGTGAACATATTGTTTTCAAAGCTGAGTAATTTATGCATCTTTACCATTAAGAGAATATATTATATTGATGTTTAGGCCGAGTTTTGCATAAAATACTGAGCTATGTGACATGGTCATGTATCGAAGTGTTATCAGCTGAAATAAAATGTCTATGACAGTTGTAAATGTCACACCTGGCCCAGCTGTCTCTAAAATGAGTGAAAATCCCAAAGAACTTGAAAAAATAGTAGGATTGTTGATTTTCTTTGCCAGTTTTAAGCCACACCTCTCCAAAACATTGGCATCTTTGAGTTCTTAAAGGCTGCTCCCAATTTCAAGAGGACTGCCCAACAAGATTCTTCGTTTGCTGAAATAAAACAACTAATTATTAAGGCTGTACTTCAGCTGGGAGCATTCAAATGGATAACTGGATTTGAATTACTGCAGGAGGTGAAGCCAGTCTCTCATTCTGTCAGGCATTTGTGTGTGTGAATGTGTTTCTATCAGTGTAAGGACAGGACGGTTGGCTCATGTTTCTTTAAAGACAATGGTATGGAATCCAGCCCATGCTAGAAATACTAACACATCGTTAGAGAATGATTTTTGCTCTCAGAAATACTCTATTACTGTTTAAAAGCAAATTAGCACAGGACATGCTGGTGGCTGATGCTTTGAACAGAGAGTTTCTGATAAGGTAAAACTGTGTGCATGGCAGCTGAGCCACAAGTTCATTGTCATCAGAAACTGATAAAACCAAGAGACATGTCCAGTCATCTGCAACAATATTCCTTAACCTCTTGAAAACTATAATATCCTTGTCGCTTATCTAACTTCCTAAGGCCCTCAAAAGCCTTATTAAAGAGTGGGATTTCTTAAGCTGAAGTATATCTTCTATCACTTCAGGGCCACATTGGAGCCATTCTGCAATCCCGATTGAGAAATGTGGCTTTACAGTGGGGGAAACAGTCATTAACTGATTGACCAAGGGAGAGTTTTGTCAGCATGTACAGCTGTTGGTAAGAAGTGGCGTGAGATCCCTTCGTACCCTCTAAGGGAAAGGTTGATCTTGCAGTGGTGTATCAGATATTTTGGTGTGAGGAAACTTCACAATACAAGCAACATCTGCAGTGCCTGGTTAACAGGCTTCTTTCCTCCAACAACATACAGAAGGAGTTAATATCAAATGATTAGCAGTAGAATAAGACTCATTACTACATACATAATTGATATTTTTTCCCACAACATTCCAACTAGCTTACAGTGGCATGCCATCAGATGGAGAAAAGGAGAAGGTGGTAGATTTTTGAGCCTCTGCAAGAAAAATAAAGATAATTCATATGTGGAACAGTTTTACCATCCAGCGTTGCATGCTCCATGTTCGCTAAGTTATAGCTCAATAATAATTTCAGTTTAAAGAAATCCACTGTTTCTGTTTACAGAACAAGATGTCTGAAGCTGCCTTTTCGGTAAAGTGGGGAAGGCAGTCAGGAGGTACATGTCAAATCCCAGTGACCAGTGGCAGATTTGGCATTGTTACAGCAAAGATCTGCTGAGGTGAAATATTTGGAAAGTCTGAAAATAATAATTCAGATTATAAGAAGGTAAACGCCCAAGTGTGCTCTGCTTTGTTTGTACGCATGATGTATGAAGTGTACATTATTTGATGCCAAATTTGCCTGGACTTACTGGTAATTTGTATAGGAGCCCTGAAGGAGCTTGGGGAATGCTTAGATTAAACCTGAAGACTAAAAAAAAATCAAACAAAAAACCCCAAAAGACAGCCAAACAAAGCTCCACCACCAAAAATAAAAAAAAAAAAATAAAAATAAAACAACAAACAACAGAAAAAAGAGAAAAACCGCTTAAAAAGAAAAAAACCTTTAAAATGGTTCCTGAATTGTATTTGCAACCTTCTCAATGTTCTTCGATGTTCACAAACGTGTTTAGATATGTTGATAATTTATAAATGATTCTTCAGAGAAGTATGTACATGTTTCTGATCTGTTTTGACAAACCATGATGAGACGGAAGAGACAGAACATGCTTGCATCTGAACTTAATGCCAACTGGAGCACAGGCAGTTGACTCTTTCCTACAAAACTATGTATTGTCTTGGGTAAATGTATTTCTTATAATATGATATAACCAGAAGCATCTCCTGAATATTCTCCTCTTCCCAGGACTTTATTGAAGATCATCTTGATGTATGCTCTCTGAGGAAAACATTGTTCAAAGTTGTACTCCTAGCAGAGTTTTGAACTTTAATAATAATTTTGTTGTTTGGTGATGTCTTCTCCAAGTCTAAATTAAATCAGATGTATTCCCTAGGAGATAATTTGCTTGAATTATTTTCCTTTTGAATAGGAAATAAAAACATTTATGATCAACTCTTAAATGTCCCATTTTCCCTCTGGCTTTATGGTGAAGATGAACGTGAATAGGAATACTAGTCATTCCTCAATAATAATTGAAATAAATTCCCATGCCCCCCTCCTCTGTTGCTGAACACTTCCAACCTTGGACTGTTTTTTTCTCAGAATGTTTTATAACTATTGTTCTCTTGGTTTGTCTGCTTTTGTTGCTGAAAGTTAGAAAATGCAGGATTTAGAACTTTCTTTTTTGTGTCTATGGATAGCCGTAAGTACATGGTATTTGTTACAGCGTCTCTAAGAATCCGTGTTCTTTCTCTTTCTGTGGCTAATGACACTTCTTTTGCTTATATTAATCCACAAAGAAGACTTTAAATTCACTTACAAAATTAATGTTTGCTTTTCCAAAGTCCTGAGCCACAGAACAATATAGATTAGTTGTGGGAATCATCGGGGAGAAAAGGTGCTGTCCTGGTTCTGCTGCCTAGGTCTCTGCTGGAGTCTGGACTATCTTAATGTAGTATCCTCGTCATTTATTGTCTCATTTTTCTCTTTTCATTGTGAAATGGATCTCTGATTTCTTTTCCACCATTTTATGTTTTCCTTTTTGTCTCCCCCCCGGCCTCCTTTTTGTGATAGGTAATACATTACACTATGATGCTATGGAATGGAAATACACAAAGTTTGGGCGTTGGGGAGGGAGGGTAGGACCTAGGCAGAGTGGAGGTAAATACCCTGGCAGGATACATATCAAGAATAAAAGGACAACTATTTTGTAGTTGCTAAATCTTATGCAAATTTAATTCAGCCACATTTTTGTGGCATAGGCAAATAGTCCTTCTGTGCTAGCTAGAGTTAATGTAAAGAACACATTTAAATGGCTGATACTCCATTTTCATGTTTGCCTTTGCAGGTCAGTCAAATTCAACTGTTTTTCTGTTTCTCTGCCTCTTCCCTGCCGTGTTTTTAATCCCACTCTTTCTATGTTAGTCTGTGCCTCCATGTAAAAGCACTGTTCAAAACTATGTTGCCTTCTACCCAACACAAACCAGTCACAACTGGGATGAGCAGTCGCTGCCCCAGACTACTCTGCTGGAGTGGAAGATTAGATGGAGTGGAATTAGGTGGCGTGAGAGGATTTTACACAAGAGTAGTACAGCATTTAAGCTCTATTTGAACATAAAATGTCTGAATAGTGCTGTTTGAGTACGGGTGGTATGGATATCTATAAGTAAAGAGCAGTTTCACCTTACACAAGGAGGCGAGCAATTTCCATTGAGTAAGAATTTTCCTGCATGCTCTTTTGCGTGATCACCAGCAGCCAATTTTGTGAATTTTGTTCTTTGGAGTTACTCTTTTGCTTGAGAATATCCTGTTGAAGTCATAAGGATCTCACTACAAAGAACAGTGCAGACAAGGTAAAAGAGACTGCCAGTACAAGGCAGTAGAGATTCTGGCCCTGGTTTACATATGACTACTTTGGGTTTATATAGCTTTTCTGGATTTGTTTTATTTTACTCTGGGCTGTCTAAGTATTTCACAGGCAGTTAACTCCCACGGAACGATTATGAGGCTTTATTTGTTGTATTTTACACAGTCAGACCAACGAGCTGAAAAAGTTCAATGATTTGTCCAAAATCCCCCCCTCTCAAAATCTGCATTAAGGTCTATAATGAAATCCCAGTCTGATTCAGAGTCCCATGCTGCTGCGTGTGTTCTCCATAATCATCCTGCCGATCTGATTTCGCCAGCTACAAGCTTCTCTGGCTTTTCTGTATCAAGTTCCACTGGTACAACTGCCTTGGAATGCATCTGGGTTCGATTCGGTCGTATTGTGCGGTGATAAGCATTGCATGCAGGTTGATCAGAAAATATGTGGCTGGTAAACACCAGATTCCACCTTTCCTGAATGATTAGCTGGCTTTTTGAAGTCCTAATGATTTTAATTTGGCTTGGAGTCAGTGAGTAAGAGTATGCAAAGCCTTAGCCAAAGTACCTATTTATTTATTTAAATTTTATCAGCACGTATTTCTTCAAAGAAGAGAACCTATCTCTTTGTCTAAGCGCTTTTATAAATGTATAAATATATGAATGTATAACTACCACGTAAATCAGCTTAAATTCTCTCCATTGTCTCGTAGGTAAGAGCAGTTAGTAGAAACAGTTTTTTCCTTGGTGAATAGGGTTTATGGAGTATTCCTGACTTGTAGGAATGATACTGTCTGTTCAGTTTCATTCTTTTTTTCTTTGCATTTCAGATTTTAAAAAAGTAACACGGCTTGTTTTCCCTACGTTTGTTCTGTCTGTTTTCATAACACAAGTTTGTTTTTATTCCCCAAGAAAAGGATATGAATAGATTAATGATTTGTTTAAAATGTGAATGGAATTTTTCTAGACACACAAATCGCTCACTCTATCTATTCATCTTCTGGACTTGGCTGTTTAAAACTTGTCAAGGAAGAATAAATTTTTCGGTTTTCCCCTCCCAGGTTCTCTGGAGGAGAAAGATTGTCCGTGTTTGTGGTTGTTTCAGATATTTGCAAAATTAATATTAAAATTCAAACACCACAGTACTATAACTTTTAAAAACCCCTCTACTTTTCTATTGTAGTTCCTTACTTGTGAGAGAGAGATTTAATTAAGATGCTTTTTGTTTTCTTTCTTAAGGTGTGGTTACATAATCTAGTGCTATGCTGAAAAAAACCTAAACTTATTCAAGGCACCAGAGATGTCCTATGATGTGGCACACCAGTTCAATTATGTTGTTGAACTGTATATGATCAGTTAATATATTGCATTTTTAAGGAGGCTGCCCTTAACTGTGACATACTGTAGTATATAAAAGATGGCGACTAAAATTATATTTGTAATTAATCCTTAAATATTCAAATTAAATGGGATAGGACTAAGTACGCTGAAAAATCAACATGTGTGCAAGTGTACCTTTGCAGGTGAAATACTGCATCTATTGTATATTAAATGGCTGTATATTGTGCTATGCAGTGTTACTGATATTTTAAATTTTTTCTATGAGCACTTTGTTCAGCTGGATACCAAACAGTATTGGAAATCGCTTGCAAGGGAAAATTCTAGTATAAGCTGGGTAATCTAAGATATGTGCTTTTGAAAATAGCAAATAACTTCTTGTAGGTTTCTGTGCATGCAATTTATAAAATCAGATGTAATTATGCTGTTGTTGTTGGCTGAGTTATTTTCCATTCAAATGCCGTGCACTTAATTGAACCGGAAGCGAAGGAGTGGGCGCCTTTTCCCTGGTGCTGGGTCCCCGGTGTCAAACAAGTCAACAGCGATCTCGGCAGCGTGGAATTTTCACACCAGTGCCGGCAAAGGAATCGGCTCAGCTATCCTCTTTCACTGTGGGTTTTGGGGGTCCGGGCCTCTCGGAGATCTGCCAGGCTCTTGCCCATCAGGATGTTTTGCTTTAAGGAGTTGCATGGGCAAAAATTGCACATTTTAAAGTTTCCTCGCAGGGCTTTGAATTTGTCTGCAAGCTTATTGAAGTTTCTTCTTTCAAACAGAAGTTTGCAAACTGTTTTTGTTATTTTGGAAGTTGTCCTCATAATACCTTTTATTCATTTCTTTCCTGAAATCATCAGCTCCAGTTTTTTACATTTTTTTTTTTTTCTTACAAGTATGTACACCACAATTATGTCTTGGTTATGAGTCCTTGAAGTCCCTCTGTTGTGGCAATATCTTTTTCAATAATACGCCATGTGTATTCAGTTTTTTATTTATATAATAACAAAAATATTTTCTGAATTACTTTGTTTTCTCACATAACTTCTTTTTCTTTTTTGGTTTTTTATTAACTTCACTGCTCCTACACATGGGTGAAAGTACTGAACTTGTAGACTGATACCCAAATCTCTTTCCTGAGTCAATACCATTAATTTATAAAACAGTTAAGTATTTGAGTGTATTGCATTTGTCAATATTGACTTTTCCCTGCTATTGTGTTTCTCATTCTTTTAGGTTAGTTAGGTGTATCTGAATCTTCTCTGGTCTAGACTTTCCCCGCACATTTTTGTGTCATTTGCAGGTTTTTCACTTTCTTGATAATTCCCTTTTCTGATGACTAACAAATACATAGCTGCAACATACGCCAGAATGCTGTGGTTCCCACCATTTCCTACCTGTTTGGCTTTCCACAAAGCAAAACGCACTGTTTATTTTTGATCTCTGGTTTTGTCCAGGTTCTTGAAAAATTTTTGTCCTTTGTGGCATAGCTGTTTAGTTATACCAGATACCTTTCTGGAAATCCGTATAATTGTATCTGATTTGTGAGGTACTATTTACTTCTGTTAAAACCGTGCAGAACAAATTCTATCTGTGATCTATGTGTCTTCTATTTGTCTTTTAATGATTGTTTTGACTAAATTGCTGTCTTATCTAAAATGTATATATGCTGGTCTAAAAGTTCCCTGAATGATCCCATAAGGCTTTTCAGAATGTAAGTGCAGTGTTTGCTACCCTGCAGCCCTTAAATAGTCACTAGTATGAGAATTTTTTCTTAGAGGTTCAATCAGATTATTCTTAAATTCTTCTAATATTTTTGACTGTATATATCCTCTGTGGCTTACTGACTTAATGCCTTTTTAATTTCTCTGTTGTTTTTTTCCTTCTCCCCTCCTCTCTTTTGGTACCTATGTCCCTGGTGGCATCTCATCTTCTTTTTTATGTAGAAAGAATAGGTTCCGGGTAAGTATCTTTCTAATACGTAGTTGGCAAAAACTGATGCAAGAAATTGTTTATCTTTTCAGCAACACCCTCAATTTCTTTGATTACATCTTCACCTCCTCTAATCCAAAAGACGTACTTATTCTCCTTTAACCATCTTGGTGGTTATTGCGTGGTTTTTACCCACAGCTGTTTACTTCAGAGCCCATTTTAGGCCTCTTTGTTGCGTTCTTACACAATGAGTCTTATAATCTGCTTTGTTGGTTTCACAAACATTGTATTTCCATATTCTGCATAACTTTGCATTGGAATCCTATAGGTGGAATGGCTGTAGGGCACTCTAAAATTGTACAACAGGTCTATAAACTCAAAAAGTGCTATGCTTGTTTGAAGAGAACATATTTCATTTTCAGGATACAAAATTCATTTTAGCACTTAAAGTGCGTACATTCTCCCCTTGCTTGTAGTCTCTAACATTTGTTTTTGAATTTCTTATGTTAATACATTGGTTTCTGCTGATTTAACAGGTTTTAGATGCTGGGAGACTGAAAGAATACGGTGAACCTTACATTTTGCTGCAAGAGCAAGATGGGTTGTTTTACAAAATGGTGCAACAAGTGGGCAAGACTGAAGCGGCTTCTCTGATTGAAACAGCAAAACGGGTAATTTTAGAAGAAGTGATAATTAAGTTTGTCTCTGCAGTTTGTTTATCTCGTTAGCATATTCAGTGTTACAGTAAGCGTTGCACTAAAGAATCTGTTGGCTTTGCAAGGCAAAGCCATCATCTTCCGGGCTTTTTTCAGTGGGATATACACAGACTTCCAAATGATAAGTGTATTTATATACCCTGAGTTGAAAGACTGTTTGGATTTCTTGCATCCTTCTGTGTGTACACAAAACGGTAACTGTAAATAGTATATGACATACTCACCTGTGCTAGGCATTGATCTTACAAAAACTTGCTGTAAACCATGTTAAGGCTGCAGACCCCAGCATTTCTCTGTTATTTCTCTATTTTTAAAAGGGCCCATCAAATTTTAGTTTGAGGTTCAGTACCTGCGCATTATAGCATGGTCTTATTTTTGTGCTTTTTCTTACTTTGTTCTTGTACCCTTGCTCTGTTGTGCACATAGGATGAGCAGGGTTCGATTAAGAAACAGCTGTTGAATGTTCTGTTGCCTCCTTGTGCCTGGTTTACTGCTTACTATTCAAATCCTACTCTGAGTACGGAATTATTAATGTAATTGTGAGCATTCCTCTGGCAATCAAAGTGTTTAATCAATGGATTAATTTTCATAATATGCCTCTGAGGTGAGGCTGTATCATCTCCACTTTTCAGATGGAAAGCTGAAGCAGAGATAAGAAGACAGAAAAATGACCTCTGATCGAGGAACTCATTTTGACTAGCTTTTGGCTTCATTTCTTTTTTCTTGATGATTTACCACACAGGATGTCCAGAGCGAAGTTTTCTTTCTCTCGGTGCCGATGAAGGTTCAGCGCTGCTTCAGACTGGCAGCGCTCAGTTTGGCGGCAACTTGCTTCATCATCATGTAACTTTAATTTCAGCATGCAAGTAAGGTGCTGATATTAGGCCTGTAGAGACCTAAGAGAGCCTTTTCAAGACAAGAGGCAAAGGTCTTATCTTTAGCATCTGTGCTTTCCTCTCCTCAAGTTGCTGGATGTGTGGAACAGAGCTAGGGGGATACGAACTCCAAACGGTTCCCTGGGGAAACAGGAAAGCAATAGGCAGGAAGCAACGCCTAAAGACAGGAAACAAAATGGCAGGTGCCTGGCTATTTCCTAGGAAAATAGACACATTTTCACAAGTTGTTAAAAAAAATGAAAAATTGTGCTGCTGTCATGGAGGCTATTTTACTGAACTTTTTGAAGGTTAGGGAAGAGATTTCTGTGTCTGTTCATATTCTTAGAAATTTTTTGTAGAGCTACTAAAATAGCTTTTTTTTTTAAGAGTTTTTCAAGTGAAGGTTTCTAGCTAAGAGCATACACTATAAATTCATGTGTGGCACTAATAGCAGAACTGAGGAAACAGCTTTGTCCTTAACTAGACTAATTACATAGTCCCGAGTCCTGCTGTCCTTCTCCATTGCTGCTACGTAGCTGCTTATATTTTATTACTAGAAAGGAGTGGTTTAACCATAGGGTTTTTTTATGGTATGTGTGTGACAGTGTGGAGGTTACATAAATAATGTGTAAAAGGATAGCTTCAAATTCATATGACCAGTGTTTGTCTGTAAAGTGAAGGCCAGCTTCCTAAGGCTTGATCCTTGGAATGGCAAGAGGTGAGGCTGTCCAGCTGTCATCTGTAGAGATTTAGCCATGTCATGCTGTCTCTTCTTCCTTCCCTGCAGCCCTCCCCAATTGCACAATTGCATTCAAAGATAATTCAAAATATATAAAAATAATTGCCTGATGTTACTTGCCCATATAGTCATCTGCAGTTACCACATCAATGTTATGTGATTTTGTACAGGAAGGGAAGAGATCCAGGAACCAGTCTCTGCTGAAATGTGGTTTGATGAAAAAGTTTGCTAACTCCCAGGCTAGAAGGCAGATACAAGCTTTAGCATCTGCCAAGAATGCAAAGCATGGTGCTTATCCACACTCAGCCCAAAAATATGGGAATCGAGAGACTATATCTCCAGTCAGCAGCTACCCAGAAGCAGAGTTACAGTCCTTTCTGTTTGAAGGACTTCGACATTAATTCAAGGTTTTCATTATTGCTGTCCCTTGTGCTTCATGCATACTTGGAGAGAAGTTGCTTAGTCAGAAGAGCTGATTCTGATGGCTTTTCTTTTTACACGAGTAAGTCTCTTACATGTATTGCTGTTGGTCTCATACATTCCTACTGTGGTTACTAAGAACTGTTTTGATGAAGAACAGCTTTTTTCTGTTGTTGAAAAACAGCATGCTGCACATAAAAAGAAATGGTAATATGGCATATATACATACTTTTCAAAAGGCGTTACAGTGGGTTGCTAAGTAAAATGGTTTGGAATGTGGCCATGCTTTGGCAATGATTATTTGATTTATTGCATTCTGGACCTGAATCTTGCGCCGAACAAACTTGTTGCAAGAGCTTCTTTCAGTAAGGTGAGACTTCACATGCATTTTCTGGAACTGTACGGATTCTGCATATATCCTTTAAGTGCAAATGAAGAGGGACTACGCACCTTGAATTGGAAGACTAATTTGGACATCTTTGAAGAAACAGAATTTTCAAAAAAAAATCTTGTGGGCATCTTAGCTAAGCATTGCAAGATGGAGCTATTGCTAGAACCTTAGCTCAGGCTTCTGAATTGATCCAGTACTGCTATTTGTATGTCTCTCTTGGTCACTCAGTATCCCCATTTTTTCTGCAAATGTCAAAGAAAACAGCTCAAATCAGAGACCTCTGAGTATCTATTAACTGGCCCGTGAGCCTGACGGCACTAGAGTTATGCTTGGCGCTGTGAGACCATGTTTTTATCTTTGCTCAGTTTACAAGAAGCTGTTAGGGGAAGATCTTAAGGGAAATTGAGAAATAGTCATCAAACAGTTAAAGAGGGAAAAAAGTGCTCAATTATTCAGATAAACAAAAGTTGGTGTTTTCTCCGTGCTCTTGGCAGCACTGAGAGAGGCTTTTCCGCAAGCTTTGGTGGCGTCGGGGTAGGGCTGGTTTCCTGTCAATCAGTTTTGGAGTACTTTGAGGGAAAAATAAGGATGATTTCCTTTTCAAGCTATGACAGATGTGTAAATATTAAAATACTAGGTGTTATCTCACCTCAGTGATTATTTTTTAAAAGGTTGGCAGTGGAAGAAACTTGTATAAAGACTTGGGCATTTAATATCTTGAGGGATTGGGCTCAGGGGAAGAATTGCAATGAGACAGTTGAAAAGCAGCTGCCATTTCATTACATCTCTAGTAATGTGCCAAGGTTTTCTATTAACTTCCAAAAAAAAAAAAAAAATCACATTCAAAAGCTGCATTAAAAGTATGCCAAAGGTTTATGTTTTAACCCAGGAACAGGATGGGAATACACAACTGGTGCTGCCGTCTCTGCAGCCTGTGTGCAGGCAGGCGCCTGATTAACTTTCCTCTGTTGCATCCGATCATGGCTGGTTACTGAGGAATGCCTCTTAACAGGACTTCCAATTCTTTTGTTGATTCAAATCAGACCTTAATATTCTCTGAAACTTGTAAAGATGCATATATCCTGTGTTAGCGTGTGCGCACAAAAGACGACAGTGGTACTTACAGGAATGTTTTTATAGAATGACTATTTCTTTTTTATCCTGCGTGTCTTATACATGTATTCATATATATGAAAAGGACATTATTGTTAAAAAACCTGAACTTTGTTGACAACACTCTCAAATATAAATTGGAGAAATGTTTCATAAGCCGTAGTCAAAGCAGTCTGACTATGAGACCTAACTCGTGACACATGTCAGCTTCAGAAAGATAGTGTATTTTCTGTTTTTAAAGACTCAAACAAAACTTTTCACATTCTTCTTTGAAAAAAATTGCATTTGAAGTCCTTTTTCACCCAAACACATTTTTAGATAAGAGCACACAAGTCTTGACATTATTTCATTTTGTTATGCGCATCTGTCAAGGAACAGAGATATGATACAGCTACTAAAAACTGATGATTGTGGAACAGTGAAACTTGACAGCATTTCATTTCCTTTATGTTCTGATTATACATTTATCAGGAAACCTGTATCTCTTCTAGTTGAGCTAGAAATTGGTAGAATTCAGGAACTCAAAGGCTTGGCAAAGAACCGTCCTATTATTTGGTATCATCTTACATTTTAGAGAAGTTGCTTGGTTGAGTCATTGTTAAAGCTTTTGCTTCTTCTTTCATTATTGTGGTTCACTATCCAGAGATCACATTTCTATAGGCCCTATAGCTGCTCTGCAGCACAAATTAAACGCTGGGATATTTCATACATATACCTCGAAGTTTCAATGGTTGTCAATCATAGTTTGTAAAATATAGGGATTACAACCTGATATTAACATCCAAATCCATTGTGTTCATTTTATGTGTGAAAATGAGAAACCCTTGTGCAGACGCAAGATTTCACAGCTTCTTTGTCATCCTGTTTTTAATTTATCTCCATGTTTTGAGCTAGTAAAATGATTTTACTTATCAGTTTAATGCAAAGTGATAAAATATATCTATTTATCTGAATTACCAGAATTTGAGTGGATCTACAGGTTGTGTGGGATTTTTCTCACGCTTTGTTATAATATAAGATCGTATAGTAATTTTACTAATTTTTCAGTTACACACAGTTACTGAGTGCCACCAACCTGAAGTTCCTGTTGGGGTTCCTTAAGGACATGCATTTATCTCTACTGTATTTATCTGCAGAAATTTTATTTGCAACTAAAGGTGTTTGATGCATAATTACTCACAGAATCTGATATTTTTCCTAGGTGTACTTCAGTAAGAATTACCCAGAAGTAATTCAGAATGGTCAGCTTGCCACAGATTCCTCCTTGGATCCTTCCTCAGGATTATGCATAACTGAAACTGCACTGTGATTCCTAATAACCATAACTGTTTTCCGTGGAATGTAAACCTGAGGTCATCTAAACTCAGTGACGATGTTTCCAAGTGTCAACGGGAGAGGAAAGGGAGGGGGCGTTTCTTTGCACTGGACATCCTTCCTATTTAATATTGAGAAGAAAATTTTTACTGTCCCTCTTTCTTTAATTTCAGTGCAATATGTTTTCCTTTCCAACTAATTATGTTTGTTTTGCTAAGGAGATTAGGCAGATTCAGTTTTTATTTGAAAGTTATGTGGTAGAGATCTCTTTTATTTAAACAGGTGCGGGACACCCAGCAGGTCTAGGGTGCGTATTTGGAGCTTGTTATAAAAAAAAAAAAAAAATATTTGAATGCGTCCTTTTTCTCTTTTGGAAATATTTTGAGAGCAAGCAAAACCAAAATTTTTTCAGTGTCAATTTAGCACGACAGCTATGTCTAAACAGCAGATTTGGTAGTGTACAATTTAGTTGTCTAACGTAATTGTCCTTCTACCTGTCGTAAGTAGCTGTGCAGGTTGGTAGAAAAAAAACAAGCCAAAAACACTTTTTCTTTTTGATAGCAAAAAGGACTATATACTTATTTTTTTGATAAATAATTCAAATAATGCTGTTCAAGATGAATGTAAATATTAGTTTTATTTTGCTAAAATCCAAATGCTGAAAAATCAATCTCAATCTTCTACACTTTAGAAGAAAAATACCATGTTTGCACTGAAGAAATATTTAAATAATTTAACATACATTCCTCTTTTTATCCAGGTTATCAAAGAAAAAAAGGTATTAAAATAACTTGAGGAAATGTTTGAATGACATGTCATTATACCTAAATACCGTGTAGTACAAAGTTATCTTCAACCCAACACATTGAAATGTATCCATTATTTGCATTTATTGTGCCTTAATATTTGTGCCTTCAAGCCAAAGCTGTAACTGCAGGGTACACAACAAATTCATTAAATGTATGTTAAAAATATTTAACCTTAGTATATTTAAAGTTTTGCATCAGGGGTTCTGTTGAACTCGAGCTGTTTGAAGTTACCATCCTACCGCAATAGGTAGGAGAGTACAACCTGTAGTTTTGAATGACTGTTGCTGGTAGTGAGAGGAATGCAGTGAGAGAGAGAGAGGTTTGGTATTCCTAATTTACGTCCTGATTCAGCAAAGCACTTTAACACAAACGCACTATTCCCATGCTTCCAAAAAAAAAAAAAATCAAGCAAGTGCTATGCTGCTTCAGATTTTTTCATGTTTAGTGAGATATACCTACTCTTTGAGGTCCAGTAGAAAATAAATCTATCCATCTTACTGTTTAAAGAGCACAGAAGAGACTAGAAGGCAATGGATATCTTCAGGACATGGAAAATACTGTGCTTTAAAAAAAATAAAAACTACTGAAGATGCTTGCTCCTACCTTTGTAAGACAAATGTTACTTACTCAGTGTTTGCCCAGTGGTCTAAAAGTAAGGCAAACACAAATGTTTCTCATTTCAAGCAGTTCTACCAGCAAATAACTGATTCAAATACAAAATTACTCTCTCTTTGTTGAGAAGTAAATTGAGGCCAAAGCCTGTGCCTCAGCACAAGGGCTCGTCTAGAAGGGCTTTGTCCTGCTCGGGTGTTAGCCCAGTGGTGAGAGGCTGGCAAGTGGCAGAATCCACATTTGCCTGTTGCATCATCTTCCCTGTCGTGAGGTTCAGAGGCTTGCTGTCCTGCTGGGAGATACCGGGAGAGAGAGGGGGACCTCTTACTGGTTACCAGCAGCGCCACCAACCAGCTTCCTCTGGTTGGGGTGGGGAGCAGGGGCTGGGGGGGGGAGGGAAACAAATATTGGGTGTCCCTTTTTGCTGGTAACATCCTCTTCTGTCGTTAGCGGGAGGTTACAAAATGAAATGCTCTTGTCCCTAGCTTTCTTTTGGCAGGTTCTGACCCTTCTTCTGCAGTGTGTAGCACCTCACCCTATAACAAATCCCATTGATAACAGTGGAACTGAACTTCATGCAGAGATGCACAGCGTGAGGCTCGTGCTACATCAGGTGCTAAATAGCAGACGGACAGGGACAACTCCCTGTCCCCAAAGCCACGTGGCACAGATCGGCTCATGTAAGCAGTGCTTGTCGCTAATCTTTCTTAGAGCACACCACCTACATCCACTTTTCTGTGTCTCTTGGCCCTTGGTCTTCTCTGGGCTCAGGTAGTCCCCCTATGGACTTAGCACACAATTATCATCTAGCGCTTCCTGGTTTCGTTTGTTTTCCTTTTCAGTTCAAATTGTCTGAATAAGGATGCAGCTATTCCGCAGCTCACTAGAGTGGTGTTTGTATTGCAGAGGTATGTGAAGATGTAGAGAAGTGTTTGAGTGCCTAAAGTCCCATGGGATAATGCTAGGGGACTGCGTAGCATGAAGGAAGTTCATCCTTGCATGGTCTTGTCTGTAACTGCCTTTTTGGAAGGGATCCGTGGTCTGAACCATGTGCAAACTCTGCTCAAGCTTTGTTGTGGAGACCTGGCTGCAGTAGTCCAAAACAGAGCTAGGGTGAGCTGACCAGTAAGGCAGTGTGGACACTTAATGGAGTCTGATGCTTGAGCTCATTTGTTTACCTTTTTTTATTGAGCAGTTTGGACGTATCCAGAGTCTGTGTTTTACAGTAGTGAATTCTTCTGATTTCTAAATAGTTAGTTCTTACACGAGAGTAAGTATGGTGTATACTACACTGCGACTTTTAAATACTTTAAGAGAACAGTATGTTCTCTCGGCCATATACCTTGAGTTTATTATTTTTTTTTATCAGAACCAAGGAGATATGCATGTGTAAACCAAGGGTATAATTACAGTTTTAGTTCATTTCAGCTCTGAAATGAATCTATGGTAAGTTATATTTCAGAGCAGAGCTCCAAAACGCTGGCTGCTGCAGACTCACTGGTATGAGACCCTGACAGATCTAGCTGTCAATCTATAAGCTAGAATTAATTTGATCCTGTAGCTTTTTGAATGCGCACAAAAATGTTAGGTATCTCTGAAAATGCTGATTCTGCTTCTTCACGTGTTTTAGCAGGACATTACTAGCTGTAGGTATCAAATATTAATATAAGAGAAAACATTTTTTTTTTTTAAAAAAAAAAATCACACTTGAAACCCATAAATTGCTGAGTAGAACAACTGATAGCAAGTCATTCGTGTTTGTCATTGGCATTATATCCATCTTTTTAGTTAACAGTAACAAAAACATTTTAATCGGGGAAATTGTTTTTTAGATTCTTTTGTTGGTTTTGTTGTTGATAGTTGTTTTGTTTAGATAAGTATTGGTTATGGTGGACTGACCCGTTTAATTTCAGTTGAGCAAAAGAAGTGCAATGTACCTGAATGGCAAAACTCAGATCAGAGATGAGAAAGGCCTTCCTTTGGTGAAAGTCTGTTAAATAGACAAATTATCTTTCCGGCAAGGCATATTACGTTTCCTTTTAAAGAAAAGTTCAAATAGTTCTAAACTTCCACTTTGAAGATTTTCATGCTGTATTTGGAAAGAGCAAAGCTGGTTACTATAAGCTACATTCCTTCCTGGGGATCTTGGAAAAAGAACTCAGTCTTCTGAGTTATTCAAGCCTTTAAAATACTTCTTCACCATGAGGTGCCTTAAAGTATTCCAGAGTCTTATTTCTAACAAATATAATTTTATACAGTAATACTGAAAATAATCAGTTAACAGAACTGTTGTTTGTTTGATGTAAAAGACTACAAACAGCCTCTACTTCTGATCTCAAAAATTGTTCTTGAGACATTCGTTTTGATATATCTTTGCTTCACCCCTCCTCAAAAGACCACTGGGAAGGTCAAAACCAACACAATTCTCAAGGATAGGTTATCTCATGTTTTGCTTATTTTAAGGGCAAAATTCTCTTTAGTGAATTGAACCAGAGCTCATTTGCCAGATAAGCGTTGTCTTCTGTGATGCCATTTGTACTGCCCTTTGGAAGGAGGGAGGACCTTCTGACCAACATCAGTAATGTTGGTTGCTTAAGTGATGTTGATGGTTTCTTTTAACCTTTCTAATACATGTTTAAAATAAGATTGCAAAAAGAATCAGAAGGGGACAAAAGATCCAAATGGTATAGAAACTTTCCTGAAAATGCTGCTTTTTGTGTTAATCTGACCCTTTGAAAAATCTCACTTGAAAGTTTGCCTCTTTTGGGGGGGAGAAAAAGTTGAAATCACTTATTTCCTGTGATGATGATGAGCATCTGACACTTCAGCAGAAGAATGTGGCTTTCTGTATATGTTTTACGTTGTGTAATGGCACACTGCTTTTTCATCATCTTAACTCTGGTTTTGTTTCGGTTTGGTTTTTGCATTTGTGTAATAATTTGATTTCGGTATTGCTATGGAATGATTTCTTCTGTTGCCGTTCACGTGACAATTCCTGTCATACAATAAAAGGCGTTTCTCAGAAGTGCGCAGAAGTCTGTCATCATTGCAAATGTTGGGCTGAAGGCAGAAATGCCAGGCTGAGCTAAGTCAGGTCGTGCCTGAAAGCTCCAAGTACCTCTTGGTGGCATCGCCAGCTCACGGGGTTGAAAATCCTTCAGTTGGAGGTGTAACAGGATAATACGTTCCAGCTTGTTTTTACCGGTAGTCTGTGGTCTGAGATCTCTCAGATCACATTGTCAAGCTTTGTGCTTCAATGACAGGGGCTAAAAAGTAATTCAAATAGGTTTTCAAAAAACTGTGGTGGAAGAACCACCGCAGTTGCACAAGTGCAGGTCAGGTCTGGTCTCTGCCCCAAGCAGCTAGCAGGCTCGATGGACTGGACCACGGAAAGGTGGAAGGTTAATGGACACAGAAGCAAAGCAGGTTAGCAGCACAACTCCAAAATCTGGTGTCATCCCTCAGTCCTGAGCATCTGTCTGATGCGTTTGTTGCTTAATTTAACAAGACACTCAAACTGCTCGTTTCTGAAAACTGCTCAAAGTTTCTCCCTATGTCTACCAACTGTTTTGAGCACTTAAATCTACTATTTTGATACAAGAGTGTAGTACAAAATGAATTGTGCATTTGTCGATAATCCCCCAGCGCAGCAAGTTCCGGGACTTGATGCAGCATGAATTGTCATCTGTCATTTTATAACATGATGCTGGAATAGGTGTTAAAAATTTCTCATGTTTCGACCAAAAGTCTGCCTTACAACCAGCGTGCAGCTATCTTAATTGCCTGGAAGTGAATTTGGCTTAGGTTATTACAGTGCAATAGTCACCTGTGGTATGTGCAGTATCCTCCCGGAGCGTGCACTTGCCAAATTCCTGTGCTCCTGTGTTAATAGAGAATTCTCTCTTAGAAATGGGTGAGGTTGATGTTTGCACGCCTGAAAGAGCTGCTGAATAATAGCAAAGCCATTAGGAATTTGCCCACAAAATGAGCATGAATTTCATAAACTCAGTGTGTAAAGCTGGTTCATGGATGTGGAGCAATATTAATGTATGAAAACACAGGGCCATACTTTGACCTCTGAAGTCAGGTTTCCACTGTCTGCCCCTTGGCACCAGTTAATTTGCCTGAAATCATTAGCCTCGTCCATTTTGAGATACAAAATTCCCTGTGGATCTTAGCCACGGATCCAGCACACGTTCGAAAGTACAATAACCTTGAGAAGAAACTGGAGGTAGTCCCACTGCTGTTCAGGAGCCAGGGCACATCCCACTCTACGTTACTGGAGAGGCTCAGCACAGGGTAATTGGAACATACCCGCTTTCTTCAAATGTGGCTGAGTTAAAAGCTGCACCAGAGCTCTTGTCCCTCTCCTGAATGGGACACCCTAGTTTTTTAGAGGATGCACTTGGGAAGCGGGAGATGGGGGTTGCAGGCTTTCCTTACTCTAAGCCGCTTGGGTCTTTCCTTCTGCCTCGCCGAAGCATAATATTCAGGATGGTTTTTGACTGTGGAATATTGACCATGAGCAAATGAAGTGGGGGATTGTTTCCTCTGGGAGAAAGGAAATCCCGCGTTCGGGTTCCCAGTTCCAGGCAGTATTTATGCCTTTTATTCAACGACCGTCAATAGAAACCACATAAACACCAGGAGGAGCTGGGGACTTGACTCCGGGGCACCCGCATCAGCGTAGCTTGGGTCTCACTGGGCAGCAAGATCCCTTTGCTTGTGTTTGCTCCTGCTGTCTCGCCCCGGCTGAGCGGTGGCAGCCCACCCTGCAGCTCCAGCAGCGCCCAGGCCTGCTGCTTGGGCCGGCGCCGTAGCTGTTGGGCTGCTCTACAGCAGCAAACACGCTTCTCCTGCCTCCCCAAGGATGCCGTTGCCCTCAGCACTGTCACTACCGCGTGGACTGCTGCTTTGCACGGGATGCTCCATGTACCCGGCTATTCCTACCGCAGCTGTTCCTCGTGCAACATATGGGCAGTGAGTCTCCCTACAGACCAAGGTTTTTCCTTATAATCGATAAAGCTCCCAGCAGAAGAGCTCTGAAATACTAGCAGCTGCATTGACGATAGCCAGAGAATAAGTTCCCAGTTTATGCAGTTTGAATTACTGTGTTGCAGCCAAGGGCACGTGTGTCACCTGGTCACTCTAAAATCTGAATTTGATGCTGGAAGTATGGCTGGTGGATCATGTCAGGCACACAAGACTTACAAAGGAGCTATAGTGGTTTTTTCCCTTCTTTTTTTTTTTTTTTTTTAATTTTGAAGACTTACTATGGGAAATTAAAATGGGGGGGCAGTGAAAAATAGTTCACTTTGTTTAATTCCACTAAGCTTTGTAGCTCACAGTTCAACCACAGATGACAACAAATAAAGGAAGGACTTCTCTCTCCTGAGAGTAGCCTGAAGAAAGCAAAATCTTGCTACTGTTCATGCCAGTTGACATACTTCGCAGAGCTCTGTGTTTTGCAGGAAAGGACCATAATTACCTTATGGCACTAAATTGAATTGTGTGCGAAACGCAGCCTCAGATTTATTAGTCAAAGTTTCATTGTCAACAAGAGCTTGCTCTTGAATATTACAAGCCCAGATTTTCTTTTTAACGTAAATGCCAGTCATGAATAGGGCAAGCGAGTGCTGTCGAACTTTCTTTTGAAAAGATTGCCAGGATACCAAAAAAGAGGATTTCTCCCCCCTCCCTGCCTAGCTGAGAGGAGTTTTGTTCATTCTGTACCAGCAAGAAGACGGCGTTGTACCAAGAATATGGACCGCTCTGTGTTTTGGTTGATTTAACATGTATGCACTTTTGCAGAAGTAATTCACCGTGAGTCATTCATGCAGTGAATTAAGTGCCTCTTCCCACAACCAGGTCGTCTCCTGACAATCATTCCTTTTTTTTTTTTTTTGGGAATTACTCAACAAATCCTTTTGCAATAACTTTTAAGCATTCCGTGTACATCACACATTTATGCGTGTGGTTAATGTTTATTGGTTTTTTGAGTCACGTTCATAACAGATCAGAGAAACTACATAATATTGCTTCTGTATCGGTTGATGTAAATGTCCATACCTGCGAATTTTAAATTTTGTTTTTGTCTGGTTCTGGGCACGCACACGCGTGTGCATTTCTGTGAGTATATCCATGTCAGTAAAGGGAGATTTACTTGAATGGCGTGTCATGTCATGCATACACATCGCCACAGAAGGGAAGAGAGTCTGCATTTTTCAAATAGTTTCATGGAAAAGTCTCTGCTGCCATTTCTAACAGCGAATGACAGAGACCATTGCGGCCTCGAGAGAAGAGGGAGGTGCCTCTTGCAACTTCCATGTTCTCACCAAGAGAGAACATGGAGAGCAAGGAGTTGCCTGCGGTCCGCTGGGACGGAGCAGGGCTGGAAGGAGTCTCCCTGCACTGGTTTTACTTGCCGGGGTTCTTTGTGCATTTCTGCGCTCGTAAGAAGTTGCAACAGATGCTGTGCAGAACCAGTTCTCGTTGCTGAAAGCAGAAAGTGAAAGGCCAAGCGCTGCTAGTGAGCAAGAGCAGATGCTTATCCTGTGCCAGGTATGGCCGGAGCCTGCTCCCCTCAGGTGTTGTCCTTAGCAGCGCACTGCCTGACCGTGCCTCTGCCCGCTTTGAGCAATCAGGCTTATTTTGGAGGAGGAGGAACCCTCTGAGAAGCAAAAATTTCTAGGGAGATCTTCCTAGAGTGTGAAGGAAATAACAGCGAGGTTTCGCTCTGAGGTCTCTGTCTCGCAGGCCAAAAGTTGCTCTTTTCTCCTCTTTTCAGGGAGACAGCCCGCAAAGCTCCTGTGTGCTCTTCGAGGAAGATGTGACAGCCCACAGTGCTTACAAGGAGCTCCTAATGGGTTGGTTAATTGGCTAATGAGGATGCTTTTGCTGCAGCCTAATGAATGTGAGTGCAACGATTACTTAACAGAGAGAGAGAGATCTCTGGGAGATGACTTTGCTGGGCTGCCAAAAGGAATAGGCAACAAACCAGTCAGAGCTGCTGATGCTGTTGTCACAGATTTACCAGAAAGGCTGCTTTTCCTTCCAGCTTTTTTTTTTTTTTTTTCTTTCTCTCCCCCCCGCCCCCCAAGAAGGGATTATCAGCTCATCCTTTCCCTGGAACTGATATTGAGGCAAACTTCTATCAGATATTGCTACGTGTAATGTGCCTTTTTGTGACTTCTCCTTGCCCGGTGAGAGCTGCCAAGCTCACACGATATTTAAGCCCTGTTACTGTAACTGTGGCTACTGTTGTTGGTAGCTGTTCAGGGCTTTCATTTGCCCATCCTGAGGGGACTGTAATAAAGACTGGCCCCTGCTGTTAAATTGTTTGCATAATTCCTTTTTTTCTTTTTTCTTTTTTTTTCTTTTTCTTTTTTTTTGACTGGGAAAGTTGATCTTACTCTGGGAGAAATATCAGCCATGCTAGAGTTTTAACACCTAACCACATCATAACCGAGTGAATCAAGCTGAGTGTGTCCCTCTTCTCTAATCCATTGCCTTGAAGTGGAGGAAAGAGCTTGATTTCCCACTTTGATTTATCTGGATGGCCCTTAATCCCAAATTTTAGTAAGGAGCTGATTTATTGTCTAACATCAGGGAGGGGACATTAATTCCCCGTCTGCCACCCAGCGTGCCCGCTTGGAAAGAAAGAAACCTCCTCTGCTGTAGGTAGAATCAAAACCAAAGGGTATAAACTGAACTGAAGTCTGGGTAGCTTGTCTGGAAAACTCAACTCCACTTGCTGCTTAACCCCATAATTGCCTGGACAACCTAGAAACACCTGACACTCTACCTTGGTGCTCACCCGGGTGCCCTGAGCCATGCTCCGTGGGGTCTCCAGAGCTGCTGAGACCAGGCAGCCTGGTGTCTCATGCCCACCTAAGGCTCCCTGGCATGGAGAAAAGTGGTATTTTACTTTTTTAGGGGCTCAGCATGCACTGGTAGCCACACCTGGCACCTCCTCATGCAACGTTGTGGCAGCTCTGGCTCTGAAAGATGGCACACATGGGACGGGGCCAAAGGAGGAGCCCACCTGCTGCCTCCTGGGAAAGGGCCCTCAGGGGCAAAGATGCCTGAGGGGTCTGGAGGTGAAAGACTTTTCCAGCCACTTTGCTGGAATCCTTTCCTGGAGCCTCAGTGCAAAGGAGAGAGGAGGAAGTTGGATGCCGTAACCCTCAGTCAGCGTGCAAACCTCCCTGGGATGACAAACGTCAGGGGAGTGAGGAGGCAGCCTGGAGCTCACAGCTCCCTGGTGACGGGAACCCTCAGAGCGAGGTTTCGGCGTCGGGCACGCGATCCCTCGCTCTCCCCCCACCCTGCCCCAGCCTCCTGAGCCTGAAATTCCTCGTTGCGGAGGAGCGGGTGCAGTTTCAAAGCAGGGGCGGAGGAGGATCCTCCGCCCAAGGTAGCCTCCAGCCTGGTTGTTGGGGCGCTCTCATGGGATGTGGAAGACGTGGGTTTGGGCCCCTCAGGCTGAGGCGGGAGAGGAACCCAGGCCTCCCACTTCCTCAGCATATACTTTGAATACCGAGGCATTATATAATAAAAGCTATCACCACCTTTTCTTCTTCCTGCTTTGTTTTTAAAAGACTGATCTGTGTGGAGTCTTTTGAAAGAAAGGGCGTAGGTACCAATCTCCAGGAGAAGATTTCAGACAATGGATCCCAAGCAGACAGGATTGCCTCACTCCAGCCTCAAGGGGCTTTTAGTGCAAGAGAGAATTGCAGATACACCCTTGTCCTCCACTTTTCCTATTGCTTGAATGTAAGCAGCTGCCTGCTGCCTTCAAGAAGATCCCACTGTATCCTGACAGCTCTGTTGGGTTCAACTCCGAAGCACCCAGCTTTTGCCATCAGCCACGCTGGGATTCTGAGGGCAGCTCATAAGCTGCCGGAGGCCAGATCACCTAAATGTCAGGGATTTCAGCGCCCAAACCTTTCCTGAACCTAACCTTAATTTCTCTAGTTAAATCAGGTTCTCAAATCCAGATGAAACAACTTGCCTCTTCGAAAAAATACTGGGGATGGAGGCGAGATCAAGCAGGATGTGCTTGCATCATTGCGTAAGCAGGTAAGACAATTTTTGTTGCCTTGAAAACTTTAGAAGACTTTAGACTAGAAATAAACCTCTGCAAGTAGTCTTAATCATTGCGCTCTGTGAAGACTCATTTGAAATTGTCTGGGCAATCAATTCTGATGTAGCTCTTCGGCTGGAAAAGCCCAGACAGTCCCAGATGTCTCTTTGATGCAGAATCACACAAAGATTCAAGTTTCCATTGCCCCGATCAAGCAAAATGTCGCCTGCCCTAACTGAGGGGGGAGAAGTCTCTGCCTCCCAAAGCATAAATGTGTTGCACATGGTGCCTATTAATCAATGGAGTCAAGTCTGGATCAGCATCAACTCTTATAACTTGTACTCAGTGGTGAGATTATACAAATAAAGCTTATGCAAATGCAATTTTGCAACCTTGAAAATTTTGTGTGTAACCTGTTTTTAAAACATTCCATCTATGGAAATTTATTATTTCCCCCTCATTTTCTAGGCAGAAACCAAAGTCACGAGGGGAGAAAGCCAGCTCAGCAGTAGGGTCTTCATGAAATATTAAAGTCTTTGGCTTGTTGCAGCAGATACTGCAAATCAGAGATCAAGCAACCAAAATGAAGAAAGGATGGCACTGTCCTTGCCACACTTATGTCAAGAGGAGTCCCCAAAGGATAGCAGAGACCCCCTGGAGCCCCTTCATTCACATCTTCATTATCCTAAATTGCCAGCGGAGTGATCGTCAGCATCTGGTTAGATTCATTTTCAGCCACGCTGGTTCCCTTCTCTTTTCTCTGTAAGCATTTGTCAGCGTTGATCACTACTACGTGAGGGACGCCAGCTCTTGTAGAGGGGAATGAGGCTTTCTCCTCTTTCAGAGACAGTCAAGAAAGCTGAAAGGCATTAAATAGAAACTTTTCCCAGGATGTCCTGAAAGGCTAGTGTACATTCGAGGAAGTCCAACCACAGTAGAAGTGGCTAGTTACCCTGGAGCTGGACTGACTGCCTGGATATGATGGTCCATGGACGCTCGGGTAGTTTTTGCCAGGTGCTGCTCTGATACCATCAGGAGATGCTCATCGAAGTGAAATAAAAGAAAGAAGGTATTACAGAGGATCATTTCAATACCTGACACTCTTACACTCGGCTAATTGTATTGTTCATTAAGATAAGGATCAGCATTCAGCTTCTCCTACATTTAGGTCAGCCTTCCAGTACATTTGCACTTGCAAGGGAGAGCTGCTTTAATGAGGGATAATGAAACTTGCCGCGCATTGCATCATGACTTCTGTGTTAATATCATTTACACATGATAAAATGCAAATAGTATTGACCGTCAGTGCACAATCATGCTTAATCCTCTAAGCCCACACACATATATGTGCTAAAACTAATCTCCCTAACAGTAAACACAATATACATCTGTGCCTCTCTGCGTCCTCCTGAGAACATTCATTTTGCCTGAACTACAAGGTGCATCAGCTCTACCCACGCAGCCGAGCAAATAGGTTGCCACTGGCTCGAAAGGGCTCTAACTCCTGTAGGTACCCTCGCTCCCTGTTTGCAGTTTACAGAAACACGGCACTGCTGTGAGACCTTACCGTAAACAACAACCCTGTGTTAAACAGATCCACACTCTGTATTACAGACATTTGGAGAGCATTTCTCGTGTGTCACTCCAGTTCACTCTCCCAATGCACTTTGGATGTCCAAGGCCTGCTTGTCCATCACTCTGACTTTTGAAATGGGCATCGCAGCTAAATGGTAGCCAGCAGAGATGCTCAAACTCTTCTGCATTTGGGATTTGTGCCGGTAGAAGGGTACGAGCATACTCTTTTTTTTTATATCTGGGTTTTGGAGCTGGAATGAAGTAAAAAAGGCAGAATATTAAGCTGAAGTGGGATCAGTTAACGACTAGCCAACTTCAGTGAATAAATGTTCCCTAGAGGTTAAATGGGCTTACATGTATTTTAAGAAATGCAGATTAAGCACACAGTGAAAGTTAAATGTATTTAATTGTAATTCTGTGGTGGGACATTCAGCTTACAATGTCAGAATAACTGACCTTCAGGTATTCTGAGGGAAAATCATCTTCAGGTTGCACTGCTGTTTGAGAGTGCTATCTCTGAACTGCGTGATTTTAGGGACTTTCTGCATCTCTGGTTCCCCAAGAGGTGCAATACTTTTTACTTTCAGCTTTTCTTACTCTTTGAATGTAAGCAAATTTGCATCAGTTCAGGTCTGATGAAGAATTCTCTGGAAATTTCTCCCCACCCTTATGAAATGCAGGGTTACAGCAACTATTTCCTATTTCTCAGCGCTATCGGCAAAACACTGCCTTGGCTTTTAATGGTCCAGAAAAATGCAACAGGCAGCAGTTGTCTGGAGAAACCGTAGAGTTGTGTAGAACATGATCCTTGGGGAGGCGTCCCACGGGTGAGGAAACCCTGAGGAGCAGCCGAACAAGCTCAGTGTCTTTCAAAGGCACTTTTCTCCTTTGATTACATAGGCCCTTGTTTCAAGAGGGCTGCTTCATGAAGCTAGTAAAATTTGGCTTCATGATGTCTACTGGCCGAGTCGTGCCATGGACAAAGACTCAGCGAATGAGGTTTGCTCTCTGCAGAAGGGAAGTGTCGCAGCCTTTGTCACTAGCTAAGCATGATGTTCACAAAGTTGATCGGAGAGTGCTCAGTGTTGAATACAGATGTGCCCTTTGGACACTT
Source organism: Charadrius vociferus (assembly GCF_000708025.1). Taxonomy (NCBI): domain Eukaryota; kingdom Metazoa; phylum Chordata; class Aves; order Charadriiformes; family Charadriidae; genus Charadrius; species Charadrius vociferus. Next base: position 625,898 of record NW_009646761.1, on the reverse strand, counting down.
CTTTGCCCATTCAAAGCTTGCGAATATATTCCTGTGCCCACCAGTGATCACACTATGCTCCCACAGCAGCCATAAAGTGAAAACTTTTTTTACTTAGTATCTGTGAAAACGGATATTATTCAGCATTTATTGTGTTTTCAGTACCTCAGCAGCTGGGAAGAGGAGTGTGTGCCAACAGCGTGCACGAGAAAGCAGAGGCCGTACACCCAAGGTACAAAGGAGCACAAGCTCAGGGGAAGCATCTCCTCTGAGCAGACCGGGCAACCTCCCTCCAGGGTTTGAGTCAAGGACCTGAAGAGAGACGGCCTCCTCGTAGCAGCTGAATGCGAACTCCTCCCAGCTGGACGGCGTACTCAATTTGGGGATTATGCATGTTAGATCCTTGCTCTGATACCTTCACTTGGGCAAAGACTTGGCTCCATTCGCTCCAGCGAAGTCAAACTTGGCTGAATCAGCCTCCCTCAGACCATGCAGCCTGATTCACGTGCCAGGAATCCAGCCTTTCCTTGTTGCAGGACAACCAAAGCAAACCCTGGCAGTGGAGTCACATTTAGTATCAGCTCCGCGAGCGTTTTCGTACCCGAACCGCAGGGGTGAAACCGTGGCTCTTTTGAACCCTCCCTGGTGGGAGTGTACCCCGAATTACTCTGACCGATGGGATTTGTAAGAATGAGCCTGTGGACACAGGGAGTGACCCTGCGCTTTTATGCAATACCTAATTTTAGTCCTACGATTACCTATACTGCAGACTAAGAACCGTGGCCTGTTGTTCTGTTTCCTTTTTGTTTGGAGAAGGTAGGCCAATCCACCCTAATTTTAACAGCTCTCATTTTCTGAGTGTCAGTGGGCTTCAGCGCCCTCAGCACAACACTTCTGTGAGCTGGTTTTTCTCCCTCCAGGATGATGGGACTGGGGTGAGCAACAGCAGTACGACATCCCCTCTGCATTTTGTTTCTGACCAGACCAGGGTAGCCAAAGCTTAGCTCCATCTTCCCTCTCGTCATCGTACCATCATGTCCCAGGCACCCAATTTTGCTACCTGCCTTCCATGTGATTCTCTGAACTCCTTTCCAGCAAAGACTCGCAGACAAAGAACGCTAACATGCTATTTGCCGAAATTCTCATGGATGAGAAAATTAACACGCACACACACCCCCTCCTTTTTTGTTGTTGCCATGGTCACAGGAAAGGAATTAAAGCATCAAAGCCTTCCATTTCCTGATGATGGATTAAGGAAATTATTAATTTGTCTTATAAAAAGGCAGGTTGTGTCTCTGCAATTAATGTTAGAGGGCCCTTCATGAGGGGAATTTCAGCCTCCTGGGCGGAGAAGGCTAAAGCATCTGCTTATTCACCAGCTTAGATAGATGGGGCTGCTATGGGGGTCTGTGCTGTACCTCCTGCCTTCATTAGTCACTGCAGATAGGATTTGGCTGCCTAGGCAGTGGTTTCTTTGGGGCACAGGATTAAAAATTCAAGCTCCCCTATAAATTAAGCCCTCTCCTTTATCCATTTTTTTACGCTCCATCCATGATCTCTCAGGATTTTTCCATTGCAGGATGAGGAAGAGAAAACTTAGGGAAAAAAAGTACTTACACGGAATTGTCTTTGATATGTTCCTACTCGTCCCTTACCCAGCTTTTGTGGCCCCCTGGTGCCCAGCATCTACCTACTGATGAGGTGGTGGAGGTTCATATGGGGGCTTTTTTCAAACGTTGTCTTTGCAGTGGGATGCCTTCCCCTGGGGGACTGCGTGTTTGGCCACGGCCACCACAGCTGCCCCAGCATTGGGCATAAAGGCTCCATCCCATGAATACTTTCTGATGGATCTGGGCTTCTTTGCCCAGCTCTGTCTCACAACGTTTCTTGGTGAGCCGCCCCGGCTGGAGCCCCTGCAGGGAGCAGATGAAGTTTCCTTCACCTGCCCGTGTTTGCGGGACACAGCTGGGAGGAAAATATATCACCCTGCCTGCTTCTGTTATAGAAAAATCTTTCTTTTGTTTCCTCTTTTCTTCACCATTTCCTTTTTTTTTTTTAAACAATTGCAGAAAACATGGTTTTGAATCCCAGCGTTTGCCTGCAAAATTAGGAGAGGAAAAAAAAGCAGCACCAAAACACGGACATTTTGATCTCGAGACTCATCAAAACTCACTTGGCTCCACAGATTGTCCCATCATCCCAGGCTTCGTTTCAGCAGACTCCCTGAGCAGAAAGGTGCTGCTCCAACCTTCCACTGCCGGCAGCAGTGTCGTCTGATGACAGAGCCCGACACGCCATGCAGACTATTTAAATTCATCCTTTCATATTTCTTCTTGGTGCGTTCAGGTAATTTGGTCCTTTTATTTACTTGAGCCCTTTTTCTTCTTTCTGAAAGGGAATGTCTTAATGCTTCCCATTGAAATCTGCGGAAATAAATTGTTGCGGGATAATAATACCTGGTGAGTAAGTGCCAGCTGGGGTAAAGGCAGGCCAAGCAGCGCTTGTGACGTGGAGCGGTGCCTCATGCTAACCTCGTGGCTCATCCCTTTGATACGGTGTCTCTCAGGCGCTGTGCTTTGCCTACCTTGCCACGGGAAATGCGGGAACTTGTTTGTCACTTTTCCCTATGCTGAAAGGGCACAAAGGAGGAAAGGATCTTTCCTCTGAGCGGTAAGCTCCCCTTTCCCTTTGATCTGCTTTATGGGAGTCCCTTTCCTCTCTGAACAAAAAAATAAAATAAATAAATAAATGCCAGGACTGCTTCTTGGAAAAGCTGAACGCAATTTGGAGACTCAACAGGAGTTTGCATACCCACCGTATTTCTGTGAATAATAGAGTGCTGCTCTCCCAGTGACCACATTCAGGACACACTCAGCTCTGATATCTTTCTTGAAGACACTGCCGCAGTCAGGAAGGCTCCTTGAGTTGATTGAGAGATATGAAACCCTTGTTCCTGGGCTTGATGTGTCTGTAATTAAAAGCATTAAAATCAATGTTGTAACTCCATGAAGGATGTTTCTTTAGCATAAAACATGCCAAACCACCTACTACTCTCAGATGCTGAGCTATAGCCCTTAAATTCTCAGTTGCTGGTGACAAAAACCGTATTTACCTGTATATTTGTGCTACAGTCATGAGGGCCGGTGGTGTTGGTGTCATAATAGCACTTTCGCATACAAACACACCAGAAACCTGCAGAGTCTAAAAAAGTACGATCTTTCACCATGTGTACCCTGGGTATATTTATACATTAATTAAGCCCACACGGAAGCGAGAGTTTTTATTTAGTTAGTCCTCCTTTGGTCTGCAACAGGTACAGAATGTGCAGGGTTTAAAATAGGCCCCAAAAGAGTTTACCTTCTCCACAGATAGCCTTTGAGGACTCAGAAACACTGATGCCATCTTCCCTGCCATGCCTCTTCTCTCCAGCTGTGTTGAGTAAGTGAGTTGGTGGCCCAGGTGGCACCTCAACCCCTCCGCAGCCCTTGATATCAAGTTCTTTTTGGTCAGCCTGTAGCAAGCATGAATTGCGCTGTCCTGGAGATCTTTATTTTCTCCATATTTGATACCAGAAGGTTATAACGCTCGCCATAATCTCTCCTTATGCTGTTGTGAGCGTCCAAATGCTGGTGGCCACGTGCAGATATATCTTGGCGTTCAACATCAGGAGCGTTGGGAGAGAAAGAGTTATCTGCCAAAGGAGAAGGAAGAAAGAGAAGCAGACATCATGCAAAAAGCCTCTGTCCAGGCCACAGTTTATCTTCTATCAAGTTGAAGGAATTGAATTTACATGTAAATCCCTTTAAATTGAAATGTCCACCTTCTAATTCAGAGAAAGCTGAAAGAAAAAATTTATAAATCTCATCCGTCTTCCTATTTCCTTCCTCCCAGACTTTACAGAGACTCAACACGGGTCCCTAGGGGAGGTTTGCAAACGTCTTCTGCTCTGTGGCAGTCCTGCTGTGAGCACCATGTGCTTTCTAGGGAATACAGAGGATGCTTTGCACCATATAAACTTTTCTTTATTGCTTTTTTGCTTTCTTTCATGGACTCCTATGTGAAGATTTCCAGGTCACGACAGCCTTCTCCACAAGATAGGGAAAGCTGGGATTGGAGACTTCAGTCATGGAGTGACTCCACTTGTCTTTGACTCCATAGGTGCTGCTGATGGTGCATACAGGCATGCATGTATGCCCATACAGACCTGGTAATCCATTTCCAGAGGGATATACATCATCTTTTGGAAGCCTGGGGAAAACCAGAAGGGGAGTTCATGTTGCTGAACTTACGCTGTGGAAAGCTCATTAAGAGATGAGTTTCTTCCTCAAGTGGCATAGAAGAAAGGACATGAGATAGAAATCCTGACAAGACATTCTTGTTTCCGGGTAGCCAAAGGAGGAAATCAGTCCTGGGAGCTGAAGATGAGGACAATCTCTGCTTTGGAGCTTGATGACCAGCTGACATGGAAGGCTGAAGATTTATTCCATCTAGAGGTGCAGCTGGGGCAAATTCTTCTGGAGCTTTCCAGCACTTTTTCTTCTGCAACAACCCAAACCTCTCCAGGCAAGTGGTCAGCTGCTGCCAGTGTCACAGCTTCCTCTCCTTTTCCTGTGCAAGGTGCTCAGCTCATTTTGTATCTGCTGATATGGTAGAACAAGGTCCTGCCCACTCCTCAAAGTAACTCTGATCTCATTTGCCAAATTTTGATCTCATATAATGCACCTACCAGGACAGCATCTGAAACCTGCGCTGCCGATCTCTTCATTCCACATGAGCAAAAGCCTTCCCACTTATCAACTAAACAGCGTTCCCTCTGTGTGCCACTACGCAAAAGACCAAAAGGTTAGCCAGAGTCACTGCCATGAAGTACAAAAGACACCACAGCCTCAGTCATCAGTTATGTGGAACCTGCTGATGAAAACAAGGTATGACATTCGTGTTCATTTTGTGATAGAGTATTTCCTCTTACAGAATGTATACGAACATATAAATAGCTACCTATGACCCAATAAAAGTACCATGGTTGTTACACCTGGGAGTATCACGTGGGGCTGGCTGATAGGACACATGGCTGCAGGAAGCTTGAGCAACAGCTGGGGACAAGGGGGCCACCCTGGTGTGTCCAAAGCGGTGTTAGATGCATAGATTTAGGGACACAAACTGCTCTGGACATAGGGTGGTAAGAGATTTTTTAATTGGCAAAGAGGATGGGCAGATGGATGTTGTGGACAGATGGAAGGTAGGAAGGGAGGAAGGACGGAAGGAAGGAAAGGAGGAAGGAAGGAAGGAAGGAAGGAAGGAAGGAAGGAAGGAAGGAAGGAAGGAAAGGAGGAAGGAGGGAGAGAGGGAGGTGAGAAGATGGAAGTGAAGTTTAGCTGCACGAGGTTTCAGTATAAATACTAGAAATTGTTTGGTTACATATAGAGGAAGGCAGGTTACATGGGAAAAACCAGCTGGTATACAGAGAAAGGATGATTTTTCAATTTTGTAGAGACAACCAATGGAAAAAAAATACCAAACCCCACAGAAAATACCAGAAAAGAAATGTAGCCTGCTTAAATGGATTAAATGTATTGGAGGGGGAAAAAATGCAATTCCCTGCTCAATTTACTCCCAAGAAGTCAGCTGGCAAAATAATGGCAAAAAATATAAAAACTCTGCAGGAAGACTTATCATGGCACATGGGATGCCACTACTGAGGCTTTTTGCAGCAAAACCAACAGGAGGGCAAAGTGGGTTCCTCTCCTGCGCCATGGCAGCATGAAGGACATTAAAATCATATAGTCATAGCGTGGTTAGAGTTGGAAGGGACCTTGAAGATGACCTAGCTCCAACCCCCCTGCCATGGGCAGGGACACCTTCCACTAGCCCAGGTTGCTCAAAGCCCCATCCAGCCTGGCCTTGAACACTTCCAGGGATTATCAGAAAGCTGCCAGTTTTGTGATGGCTTGAGCTGGAGGTGGGGCTGCTCCTGGAGGTACCCAGGTGAGGACCGTGATGGAGGCAGAGCTCGCATTTCACCCTGCTGCTGATGCTGCTGCGCCTGTGGAAATGCAACAGGGACAACGCAAGGGTTTCAGACCCACACTAAGACAGAAGGACAGCAGCGTAAGATAATCATGGCGCTGAGCAGTACACGGAGGAGTCCTAAGTGGGCAGAAACATGTCACCATCCGAGTGTAGCTCCCTCTCACTCGCATGCAGGTAGGTTTAAAGGTGAGTGTCTGAGATGGCATAATAGGAGAGGGCACCTCCAGAGAGCCTGCTGCTTAGGAAAGGGTAACGAAAAATCACTCCTGAAGGATGGGAGACTAAATAAAAATATGCATGCTGCGGAAACAGATAGTGCTGCAGACTGTGAGACTGGGATAGCCAGTTTAGAAATATTCATCTTGCGCAAGATGGATAGAAATATAATCTGGTTAACACCCTGGGTAGTGGGGAGAGACCGAAGATGAAGCTGGATATAGGATCATCACAGAGTGGCTGTCATCCTGCTTTGGCAGTATTAAAAAATCCCTCAGTGGCATTGCACTAATGCAGACACCTGTGTTGCTGAAGATTTAAAACTCCAGAAAGATGGAAAACGCCAGGACAGGGTCTGGGCATCTATATTACCGGGACGGAGATATCCAGCACTGCAGGAGCAGAAAAAGCCAGAGAAATTTAGCTAGACCAAAACCAGAGTAGCACTGCCCTGCCTCTGCCCAGCTCCTGAATGTACAGCCCAGTTCAGGCCAGGTGCATCCCTGTACTGGGATGCCTCTTGGAGGAGTTTTGCCACCCCAGGCGCCTTCACTGGGGTGAGGGCTTGCATCTGCACCTCTCCACGGATCTCAGCCAGATGCCTCAAGTTAGGTGGGATGACTAGGGATCCAGCTATGTGAAATATTCGAGGAGAGGATCACCGGATCCCGGGGAACGTGAGTCACCGTTTCATATTTGGCACTCTGGGTCCCACCACAAGAGCGTGCTTCAGCACATAGCAGAGAAGCTTTCATGTCTCGGGTTGTGGCAGAGGGTTGCAAAAGACTGTCATGGATATTATCTCAATAGCAATTTCTGGCCACACCAAAGTGGTTGGTTTTTTTAAAATGGTTATGGTAATAATTTACCAGGTTACTAATTAGTCTATTAATTTTGAAATGGTTCAGAACAAGGTTGAAAAATGATGATTCATATGTATTGTTTATCAAGAAAGATTTCAGAGGACAACTACTTATTACAAGTATATCACATTATGAAATCAATAGAAGAAGAAAAAATAAAAAACCACAGAAAATAATAAAATAACTAAGGAACACTATTCATCTACCGGAACAAGAAAAAACAGACCACATTATATGTTCAGGAAATTAATATGAATGATATGAAAATAAAATATATCCGTAGCATTTAAGTGTTGTAAGAAGAAATAAGCTTGTGCCTCTCATCTTCTGCTCTTACCATCAATTATGTTTCTTTTGTTTCCTGGTGCATGATTATACACAATTGCCTTTTAAAAAAGGGTCATCTCCCATGTTTGTTAGTCTCTAATCCTAATCCTACGCTCAGGTGTAATGCCATTTCTTGGTCAGATTCCTCAGTGATTAGAATATCCCCCTCAGAGACAAATTCACTGGCAAACTCCAGGAATTAGGGCAATGGGAAGACTTCCAGTTTTGTCCCAATAAAGTGCAGCCGTGTTGATGCTGGAAGGCTGAACATGGGGCTCTTTTAACACCTCCTGTTGTACTTGTATGATGATAAGGGCTCCTTTTTGTGATCACTGGGAAATACACTATTAATTAGTATAAATATTTATTATAGGATAATACTACATGCACTAGATATAAAATTATATAATACCAAATATTATTTTTTATGAACAGCTTCTCTAATGCAGAGGAAAACCACGAAAACATAGCTTATCAGGCCTGGTAAGTGCAGCTTTTTTATGGCTTCAGAAAATTTTCAGAACAAGCGGATAGTTTGTTCCTGGTTTCCAAAGGGCTTCCATCCTGGCAGCAAGATGACCTTTTAGATGGAGTAAAGGGAAAAATACCTGCCTGATTTTTTTTTTTTTGGGGGGGGGGGGGGTTGGCCAGTCGCTGGCTGCCATTACAGCCTCTCTGAGAGGAGCTGAGCAGCACTTTTCCAGCCTGCAAACAGCCACATCTGCGCTCTGGCCCTTCTCCTTCCCTGGGCAAAACACACTCAGCAGCCGCTCGCCCCATGGCCCTTACCCAGGTCCTTCCTGGAGGTACCCGTAAGGCTGCCATTTCGTCACCACCGGGCTCCATACTAAATGCTACTGACTGCACCTCCCGTCCGTATTGCCCCCGTTGCTGGAAGCCGCCTGCCTTGCCTGCCCTGCGGAGCCACGAGGGCAGACGCCCTCCCCAGCTGGAGAACCTGACTCCCATCCCAGGTTTCCCTGCCTGGTGAGTACACTCTAATTTACATTCCTCCCGAGTTAGTAAGCTCGAGCTTAGCCTTGAATCCTTCTTGAAAATCCTGGACTGATTCATTTTCCCCCTGAAGAAGCTCCTCATAAACTCTGGCTCACCCCACATACATACATTTCATTTTAATTAAAAAATACCTTGCTGGCATGACAAGCTATACAAGTTTTGCTAAAATATTAAATAATTTAAAAAAAAAAAAAAAAGAAAAGACCTCAGAACCCTCAGGTCTCTGTCACACAGAGATACAATACATCAAACATCTGTCCAGAACAGAACTGAGGATAGTCATAGCATTTGGAGGTTTAACTTCTTTCCATTTATCATCGTGATGTGTTTCGGATTTGGAGGCAAGTTCCTTTGCAGCATGATCATAGGCCACCTTTTTCTTTTCTCCCATAGCTGTGCGAAGGTTTTCCTCAACATTTTTATAATGGAAAGTCTTCTACTGCTTTTAAATTATTTTATTTTTTTTAAAGAAAATATCCTCCTCACATTTCTACCTGTTCTGGGCACAGAAATAGGATGTGTTTCTCCATTTCAATTCCTCCCCTATCACATTAGTTGCTCAGTGATTTCTTTTCAGTTCTGCACTGTGCTTTGCCTCTTCCAATTTCCACTCCTAGTTTACAGTCATTGATTCTTTATATGCTGAGGATCTACTCCAGGATGGCACATTTCACCCTGTGAAGCTATCCATTAGTCTCAAAGCGCTATTTAAAACTCTTCAGCAAGTCCATCTTTGGGGCTTTGATATATCTCTGACAGTGACCTCTATATAGTTTTGATGTAGGGTTAGGCCTAGGGAGGGAGACATGAGCTTGCTCCGCATACTCCAGAGTCCCAAGCTCCCCGTCCCAACGCTGGAGGAGGAGATACAATTCACAGAAACTTGTGTGAAGTACTGAGAGCTGTGTAAGCAAGCCCATAGAAATGCAGAGCAATGAGGTGGAGCGTTATGTCCCACCTCTGGTATGCGGTCAGGCAACTCCAGCTGCTGGGGCTTTTAGCCAGCATCTTTTTGGGGTGTTGAGAGACAGCAAGCAAGTCAGGGAAAGGCATACCGCAACGCAGACCAGCACAGGGACACTGCTGAACGGGTGCTACAGAGATGTGTTAAGACGGGGCTCCACCTGGACGATTAGCCCTCATCTTACAACCCCTCTCTGAAGATGTTACCAGGGCACCTTGGTGTTGTGCTGTGCAAGCGTGTCAGCTGCAGCCCATGGCCCACAGCCTGAGGGTTCAGACACCCAGCAGAGACATAAGGGCCCTGGGTGGGAATTCCTAGTTAGCTATTTCTGCTGCCAAGAGAGTAGTTTAATCGCCAAGTGCTGGGTGCACCTTGGAGGGCAGCAGAGAAGCTGTCAAATTATGCGAGAGCGGGGAGATGGTGAGGAAATGCTATAGAGAGTATATGTGATGCCACTGTGCAAGTCATTGGTTTTGTCAGGTCTTGGAGTCCTCCTTTCGTTACGTGTTGGATCATTAGTTGTGGTGGCTTTCCTCTGCTGGCCCCAAGGCTTGGCTTGGTTGGTCCCGTCTTGCAGCTGCTGGTGTGCTGGAGATTCGGGGCTGAAACCAGGAGCAGCACAGTTAGGTCAGCGCAATGCCATCCTTGAGTGACTCAGTTGCCCCTCTCAGCCCGGCTCAAGCGCTGTGCCTTTCTGACAGAGCTATGCCACTCTCAACTCCACCACTGCCTTATCTGCTGGTCATGGAAGGATCCCCCCACTGTGCTTCAGCTCAAAGCTTAGACATTCCCGCAGGTGTCCCCAGGGAATTTATTTTGGTACAAGGCTGCATGTTGATGTAACTTCTTATCGCCCAAACTAATGTTTTAATGTGTTCTGGAAGGTCTCTTGCTGTGACAGTCTTCTGGAGTGCATTTCTTGGCCATATAAATTCCTTTGCTGTTCATCCATGCACTTAATTTCAAGAGCAAGCCACCCGCGTGGCAGAGGCATTCCACCTCTGAGCCATTTTGCTGAGGTTTCCAGAAGTGCGGTCTAGTAGATTTAATATTTATTGTTATTTGTACAGCATTTAATACTTATTTATTGCCTGTATAACAATAAACATGTTTGAGGCATGCAGTATCTCAGCAAAACAAAGTCCAGCTAGACAGCATTAACAGACTGTGGTACAAGAAGAGGAGGAGAAAAGGCAGCAAAGCAATGTCACCAAGCCGTGACTTTTCTCATGTGTCTTCGTAAAGAAAAAAAACCCAGAAACAGCCACTGCAGGTAATCTTGTGCCCTGTTTGACATTGTGGCCAGCACTGTATATGGTGGAGAAGGAGGTAAGAAATTGCGTTGTGGAGAATGACAGTGTTCATTTTTCTTAAGGGAAGTTTCCCTCTTAACTCTCATTATGGAGTTAGGAAAATGGTGTGGGCTATACGTGACTAACTATTGGTGTGGCCATGACCTTCTTGCCTTCCCTCTTCTGTCCCAAGACCTCAGTTCAGCATCCTGTGGTCCCTCAGCCCCCTACAACACCCAGAGCCATGAGCGCTCATCTGCAGCCTTTCAGGTGTCCAGAGAGGAGGTGGGATGGCGGTTCCCTGATGCCTCACAGCAGAGCAGGTAGCTACCAACAAGCTGGCCAGAGGCACAAGCCCGTGTGGATGTGTTCAGCCCGTGCCGCCAAGGAGAGCCTGCCCAGCTGTGGTGTTGTACTGCTGTTTGAGGTGGTGGCCCCTGGCTCCTCCTCAGTGGCCTCTGCAACCACAAGACATGGACATAATGCAAAATACATTTTACGGCAGTTTCCCTGTACGACAAGTTTCCTTATGTTGGAACGTAACCTGGTTTTTATTCTAGCTCATGTACCACAGCTCTCAATGTTCATGCCACCCATATAAATACTAGCCCATTTTTAAATCCTCTCTTTCTAGCCTCAGTGGTATCTGTGGCTTAAGGTCCCACACATTAATTACATGTTGTGTAATAAAGTATTTCCTTTAGCAGCTCCTTAATTTATACAGCAGAAATTGTCTACTAGGTAGCATTTCATTTACCTCTCCCATGCTTCCTATTATTCATTTCTCCTCAAAACTGCTGTCCCAATTTTTCCGTCAATCATTTGTCCTCTCCCTTCTTGTCTGTTTTGAAAGCAAGAATCAGCCCTGAGCACATCTGCTGCGGTGTGTGCTCCTTGGTTATAGTTTCAACATTATTTCCTAAATAGTCTTGAAACAGCTAACCAGAACCTGCTTCTGAGTTCCCCTGGCGTTCCTCCTCTCTGTTCCGCTCTGCCACGGACCTTTCCCTCCACCTCCCTCAGAGGCTTCCCATACCCAATGCCATGGATTTTTTGGTCTTCTGAGACTGCTCCAATTCCTCCACAAGCTACAGTGCTGTCATGCCCCAAAGTCTTGCCCGTTTTTGGAGAAACTGCCAGTAAAACACTCAGGGAGTGGGGATAGAGCAAAGGCACCTTTGTCAAAGATCTGGGGTGTTACTGAGTGATGGTTTCCCCTCTCTTTCCAGTCCTAAGGGTTTAGGTAACGAAGGACATTTTCACAGCTTCTGTTTCATTGCATGATCAGACAAAGCTTTTCAGAAAACCAGTGAGAAACACATGCTCATCGCTTTTTTCTAGGGCAGGCACAAGGAATTTGCCCCATTTCCCCCTTTACGCTCCTGTTCTGAGAGGGAAAATGTTACATGATTATCAATGAAGCGGTAAGTAATGAGACGTACTGATGAACTTTTTAGGCCCACAAGAGTTTCGGTGCTGTACTCATGGTAATGTCCTCCACCCCACTGCATGTGCTTGGCTGGCAGAAAGACAATGTGGCAGACCCAGGAGTTCAGCTACCCATATAAACCCTCACAAAAATACAGTTTGATGTTGTTTTCTTCTATGGCGTGATTTTCATTCTTTTACCTTTAAATGTTTGTAGGTGTTTCCAATTAAGTCCATTTTGGAGAGACTTAGGGTAGCTATAAAAATGTGCTAACTCTGCAGATATTTAAGCCATGAGGTTCCCATCCCGATGGGATTTTTAAAAATGAAATTTTGCGCAACTGTCAGTACAGGATTATTTTTTTTCCTGGGTTTTTTTAGTGTTGAGAAGTTTGAGTGTGTGACTCTCTGAGTGTATGTGTACATATGCATCTGTGGTCTCTGCTAATTCAAAACTACAGTATTGAGGATGCCTAATCTTCTTATAGATCAAAGTTCGCGGAGAGTTTTTTTGAGGAAAAAAATAAGAATATTTTGCCTTTATCTCTCTTTGAGAATTTTATTTATATGCACAGTTTTAATAGCTTCACCCCCACCTGTAAATAAATAAATACATAAACAAGCAAATGCTGGGGTTTAGCACACTGCGAGGCATGTGCTGAAGCTGGATTTGTGCGGCTGAGGCTCCATGCACCGAGCTGAATGTAATTGCCTCTAGTTCCTGTGCACAACATCTAATTTGTGGATTTAAAAGTCCATAAGTGCTCATTGCCATGATGGATCATAACAGCTTTTGAGGCAGTTTTCAGCACCAACGTGGTAAAAGATATTCATTTAAAATTACTCTGCATACATGCATTTTTCTCCAACTGTGACAGACCATCAGCACTGACCACTGTAATGAAGGGGATCCATTACGGACTCTCTCGTGTTCCCAGAGGAGAAATCTCATAGGATAAATAAAGGGAACTATGTGCACACACGCACATATTTATCCTACTGTGCTGATAGTCCTGAGCTGACATAAGCCAAGAACAAGGTAGCCTGGTACCTCTTCTCGGCTAAGAGGTTATAGTGTGGGAGCTTCAACCTAAACCAGTGCTGTCTGTCATCTCCACCAACCCCATTTCACGCTGCACGAGGCAGAGGCGCGGAGGGTTTTCGGAAGCCTCCTCTTATTCACCACATCTGCGCCTAGGTATTGCAGATAGTAGAAACTTCCATCAGGGGTCTCTGGCTAGCAGATGATCTTTACACATCATGTGAGCGATACACGGGAATTCAGAGAAGTCTGAGGAAGAAGTTTTGAGCTTTTTCACTCTATTTCTTTAAGGGGTAAATGTGCCACAGGGGGACACGGGCCCTCGACTGCGGCACACGTGTGTCCCCTGCATGGATATCATGACCACACCGTAGTGCCGAGTCCCCTGGAATGATCCCACCTGAGCGGGGGGTAAGCATAAAAGCACCACCTAAAACCAAAAAATAAAATATAGTCACAGACCGGTGGTTGGTCTACACTTCTGGCCAAGCTGCTGTAAGTCACGGCTGTAGGATGCTGTAAAAATCACAGGACCGGGTCTGGAAGAGGTGCATCAGAGGTGGCAGGCGGTCACCTTCCCTGTGTTTCATTTTACAGCAAGTCTGTCCGTCGGATTAAGGGGGGTGGCTGCATGCATGTTGGGGGCAAGGGGGCTGGAGACCAAAAAAGCACATGTAAAACTGCAGGCTGCTGCTGGTGAGCCCTTCTTGCCTAGACAAGCTTTGGTAAGTCGGATGAGGAACAGATACACCTGGAAAGAACAAATCTAACCACTTTTTTTTTTTTTTTTTTTGTGTGTGTGTGTGACTCTGAAATGCAGCAGCAGGAGAGGTGAGGAAAGGGCTCCTGAGGAGGCACGAAATCCAAGAGACAAAAAGCCAAGCCCTGCTCCGAGGAGGATCTGCCTTCTGCTGTGTTGCAGGCACAAAAAATCCTGAAGAGAGGGAGAAACTCGAGGGGACGGTTTAGCAAGTGCTTCCTTCTGCCAGAAAAACAGGTCTTCTCCGAGGCTGGTGAAAGCTGCTCACAGCCCTCTCCTTGTCTGCGTGGGGATCCTTCCTGTATAACACAAAACGAGGGGGTGGGAGAACCTCATTTTCCATTCACAGAGATTATTTCAGTATTTAATAAATACCCAGGGTATGTGTATAAAGTGTATACAATGTGCATAGCATGTGTTTAACATAGAATCATATGTTACTGTGACATACATGACAGAAAGTAGGCACATAACAGCATATTTGCAGTGTATGTTGCACAGCTCAACATTTCTCTCTCATAGACACATATGCTATGTTATCTATACAATAATCATGTCTTTATATATCGTACGTTTATATATTTATGTATGCCTATATACTTACATATCTATATTTTTCGATAGAGAAAAGACCATGCTTTTAAATTCTGTGTGATGGGTGTATTGTATAGTGTGTACAGGTCAGAGGATTGTTTTGATAATTTTACAGCTTTTTGGATTAAATTAGAAAAATATAAATTACCTAGAGCCTGAGGAGCCTAAGTCTCATTTTCAGAAGTGATTTAGGAAGAGAGACCCCTCATGCGAATGAGTTTTGTCCTGTTCTCTCTGAACTTGACTAATTATATATGTATAATTTAAGTATTTAAGCATTTGGGAATGCTTATTTATGGCTTCTTTCTGTCTGAACGTAACGTTTTGAAATTTTGATAGGCACAGATGACAGCTCTCGTGGGACGCTAGACACCAGCCCCCCTGCTAGAAAAGTCAAAACCAGACACGCTTGGCAACCATGGTACAAAACTGCTCAAGATTCAGCTTAAATCTTGAGTGGTGGACGCCTATGATTTTGTCAAAGTGTTTGTGATGGGAGAATAAGGCTATTTAAGGGCTGTGTATTGTCAGGCAGGCAGTGTGCGCAGGTTTCCAGTACGGCTGTGTTTCCACGAAATACTTTCTGTGTGGTATATTTTTTTTCAATCCTGCTTTGGGTCATAAGACATCAGTTAATGCATCCTTTCCCAAACAAGTGCCAGCAAAACCTTTATAACTCTGCCTCAACACGGGCTATTCTGTATATGCTACCTTTTATTAACGAAATATTTTGGAACAATCGCAGAGAGTTTTTAATAACGTTATTGGCACTCCAGCCTTCTGCCTCTAAAGCCAGATGACTTGGGGCTCTGTAAACACCGGCAACACTTTCTTCGTGTCGGTAGCCTTATTGACTTCAACTCTGCACAGTACCTGTAGCAAAACTGAGAGTGCAACTCAACCACATGAATAGGGTTGGTTTTTTTCCACTTTAAAACCTTTCACCATACATCATACTGTCATAATTTTATGTTATAAGAAAGCTCAGGAATTTCCAGGATGACAAGCAAGCATCCCGCAGGAAAGTTAAAATTCCTCCCTCGCTCGGTGGAAACCTCTCCACCCTCCATTTACCCCACAGAAAATCTTCAAGCAAGTGCCAAGCAAGCCTTGTGTTGAGCCTTGGCCATTGCAATCCTGGAGAAGTCAGAAGGCCTAACGTGACAATTCAGCCCAACAGCCTTGGGCAAGTTTCACTAGCTCTCCGTACAGGATTCCCAATCTAATGCCTGCTGCAGCCAGGAGCTGGGTGTCAGCCGGTGGCAGGAGACACAGTGGTGGTGGTGGTGGTAGTGGTTGCCTTTTGGGCTAGCTGAGGACATAAGGTACTGTAGACCTTTAACCACCTGCAGAATCAGGGATTTCTTAGGAAAGGAAGGAATTTTTACCTGGCGGATCAAATCAAAAAAGAAAAATATTAAATGGCAGCTGCTGTTAGCTGTTTCGTGCTTGGGAACAGGGAGAGCAAAGCCAACAGAGAAGAGTATGAGATGGGACAGAAAATGCAGGTGACTGTGTCTGGAAGGCATAAAAACATAATTTAGTATGCAGCTTTGCGATTTATCACATACCGATCACCCTGCATGCGCTGTGGATGAGTGTGTGCAAACAGAGGGGAGGACGCTGAGGGCATGTGGATACATGTGGACCCGTGTGCACACAGTGGGGCCACGGGGAACCCACTGTGGTGCCTTGCAGTACCACCACTACCACCACCACCACTACCACCACTGCCTGTTTGGGGCTGGAGGCAGCCGGGCACTTCTGGGGAATTTTGCTCCAGCGCAGTGACAGGGGCAGCGTGCTTCCCGGAGCGCCTGCCAGCCGGCTTTGCTCACCCGGGCAAGGGAGCAGAGTGGGTGCTGGCTCTTCCCGCTCGCTGGGGTGCAGGTGGTGTGGGAACAAGCCACCCCCGGTTCCTGCCCCACTGCCTCCGGGCTTCCTCCGCGCAGTGCCGGGGAGGCAGAGACCACCCTTCCCCTTACTCAACACGCTGCCGCTGTAGAGAAGATAGATGTTGCCAACCCCTCCGACCTGGCAGGGCTCCCTTGGCAGCTGTGCGGCTCCATCTGAAAGCAGTGGGGCCACGCGGATTTGGGGGAGGCTGTGGAGGGAGGGCAGGGCCACCAGAACCTTCTGGCGGGTGCCATTCAAAAAGCCCCCGGTCTCCACACGATTTTGCCTCATATATTTTGTGGAGGAAGGCCAAGACCAGGAGTGGGGATGGGGATACTATGTGTTAGCAGCAGATGCATTTCAGGGTATGCTGCTTCGCTCCTCCGTTCACCGCACCATAAGGGGGAGAGCATCCTACATCCCACACGCCATACCCTATGTCCCGCATCCTGCATCCCACTTTCCGCATCCTGCATCCCACATTCCGCATCCCCCATCCCGCATCCTGCATCCTGCATTCCGCATCCCCCATCCCGCATCCTGCATCCCGCATTCCGCATCCCCCATCCCACCTGGGACCCAGCAGAGAGGGAAGTGGGACCCCTCCCCGGTGGCACAGGGGTGCGCTCCCTCGGTGCTGGGAAAATCAGAAGGGTCCTGGGCTACTTTAACAGGAAGCTGCCTTGCGTGCGGGGCTCAGTCACAACAGAAGGCTCGACCACCAGTGTCAAGGGAAGGATGTCGCAGTGGCGCTGGCCGTAGCTGAGCTCCCAGCTTCGTGCCGGCTCCGAGAAAAACAACCTTGAGTGTGCGGACGGGGCAGCATCCCTGGGGCACAGCCCGCCTGGCCCGGGACACGCCGGGCTGTAAACAAGCACCTGAGAGCGCGTCTGGCCTGAGTCAGCCCCCGGCTCCCCTCCCCGCCACCAAGGCTGGAGGAAATTTGGGAGGCAAAGTCCCTCCTCAGACTGCCAGCGCCTTTGTTGGGAACTGGGAAGAAAAGCCGTCGAAGTTGAGGAGGAGGAAAGGTGTGCCGAACGCTGAATTGCAAAGTAGAAAGGCAATTCCGGTTTAGGCAAAAGTGTCCTGAAATTCTTGCTTAGGAAAATAAAAATCACGGTGTGAATCTGCAGCTTAAGAGCCTTCCTAAAAGTGTCAATAATTTCCATATACAAAGAATTTATTTTAGCCTGGGATTTCAATGTAAAGTGATTCGACTACGGTAAGTAGGACCACTTTATTGCTGTTCACAAATTCACATGCATTTATTCTGCTGAAAATTTGATATAGGGCATTTTTTGTATTCCCATTTATCGCTTGCCAAGAAATAATTAAGAATAGGAGCTAGAAGATTAATTTTAAATAAAAAATCTTCTCAAATGAAAATGTCAGGTCATAAAAATTCCTTTTAAATCATAACAGCATATAAATCTTTGAAATTAACCATGTAATTACAATGTCTATCAACTTTTACCTTGAGCTTTGAGCCTCTCTTTTTAATCTCCCATTCTTTTTTAATGAATAGCTATTTTGAAATTAAAAAGTACTGTTCATTACACATGCCCCACTATAATAGGGTTTTTATCATATTTGCTCTATTTAAAAATACTTGCTACTTTGTAATTATTCACACGCCGATCCCTTCCTATATTGAGTAGAAAATAAAAAATGAAATAGAAGTCAAAGGTGCTTTAGAGCTGAATGATTTACACAATTCATTAAGGACGGTGATTTTTCAGTTAGCATCAGATTAAATGGTTACTTACTCTCAAATAGCCCTTGGGGAGTTGAATTGCTGGGTAGCAAACAGATTAAAGTTTGCATTGAAAGAAAAATTGAATTCAGAGGTAATCAATAGCATAATAGGGGCAGTGAGTGGTGCCTGCTGCCTGAAATGAAATTACCATATTTTTAATCTTAATTTTCCACTCTGTTTATCTGACAGTGTGGATGTGCAATCCAAACAGATAATGAGAGAGTGGGATATTGACACTGCTGTCCTCTGGAGTGCTTGTTTTCAGTGATTAAATGCTGTGATCTGTGATTACTTTGTGCAGGGATGTCAGAGCTGCTGGCCAGGACTATGGGAGGGACACTAGCTCAGCAGCTGTAGCTCTCTGGTCTCTCAGGTCCTAATGTCTGAAATTCATTTTCTGCCGGCTATACGGGGGGAAAAAATTGCCTATTTATGTATATACTTCTGCTGCACAAATTACAATAATTAATCCCATTACTATTGTTGTCCTGATTCAAAAACGTTTAATTAGATCAATATGTAGTGCACCCTCTCTGTAAGAGCTATATTAACGAGCCACTGAACTTGCGAGGGATAGTAAGACATGAGTTATTATACAAAGCATGACTAGCAAAGTTTGGAGGTAAAGTGAATTATCTTTGTAGCAGAAGATGACGGATAATGGAAAGCGTGATTGTACCAGAGATCCAGCAAAGCCAGTTGGTGCAGATATATGGAAATCTGAAATGTAAATAATACCCATTGTAAGTATAACATCCGCAGTCTTTTAAAATGCAAATGTAATGATAGAGATGTTTTTGTAAAAAACATAGAAGGATTTGGGAACAAAACATGATTTTAAAATTGTAATACATTAACATAGCTAACACAACTGGAACGCAGAAAAATATAATGATGCAACCCCCTCTTGACAAACATCCGCGAAGATTACTTAATTCCACGGAATATGAAATCTCAAAATATTCCTGGTGTTTGTTGCTTAACCTAAACGCGACGGGAGCCATTTGCATTTTGATTAGAACTGGCAAGATGGTACGTTCGGCATCAGGGCCTGATCCTGCCTGATAATGGGATTACTGGCATGTAGCAAGGCTATTCGTGTCCTTCAGTCTAGCAGGGATCAGGCCCTGGAAACAGAATTTAGGAAGCTTTTAAGTGTGTGCATATGTGCCCGTGTGATGGATGGGCGGGTTATTTGAACTGGAGTACGTCAGGCCTTGCCGATGTATTTATCGGTGACAACTATCATGTTCTCTGGAGAATTAGTGTCTCTCTATAATACAATTTCCACATTTGACTGCAGTCTGAATTGGACTTCTCCCTTTACTAACGCTCTTCTTGTGCACCTTCCCAAATCTTTGTGTCAAGGATCACTTTGGGCTAATAAGAAAGGTTATTATTTTAACCGGTCATTAGCTATTTGCTTATTTTTAGCTGGCTTTATGTTTTTGTTTTGGTGAGGTTTTTTTTTTATCTTTTACTACACTGCAACACAGAAGGCAAGACTTTATTTTTGCAAGTGCTGGGTTCTCACAGCTGTTGTTGCAGTCATCAATGCCTGAAAGATTTTACTCCTCCTGAGAACCAGGTGCAGTAGAAAGAGCTGAGGGACTCCTGAGTGCAGCTCTGAGCTGTAAGCACCAGACCCTCGCTGTGTCTGAGCATCCTCATCTTCAGGGGGGGGTCACGTTTCTTGATCTCTAGCTTGATAGAGGGCAAGGAGGGTACACCTCGCCGCAAATAGTTCAAAAATGCCCAAAAATCAGACCCTTCTTTCCTTGCGTGTATAGATGCACACATGCATCTATAGCATGCAGATTGATATGTAGCAGATGGATTTACAGAGATGAAAGCTGCGGTCCACAAGCGTCCTCAGACTTTGCCCCTCCGCAGTAATTTCTACAAGTTGGAGCAGAGATATAACACATGAGCTGATGTACAGCTGTTGCCTGATAAGGTGTTTGTCTTCAGACACCCCTCTCTCTGCCCTTCCCCTTAAAAATAATTCAAACGGATCTAATAAAACGCTGATTTGCACTTAGTTTTACCTTCCCCTCTCTTTGAACACAGTTTGCATGCTCAGGTGGAAACACAAAAAAGAGCTTCTTTACCTAGAGGAACCAAATCTCGGGAGCTCTATAAGATCAAATCCCTGAAGGCTCAGAGAAAGTCCTGTGTTATTTATAGGGAGCAAAAATAGCAAAACAACTGCTACTGCAAGAATTAATAAAGACAGTGGAAATTGCCACAGACATTCACCTCCCCCCCATACCAAAATCTTGAAGATGGTAAACAAAAGGAATATCTGTAAATATAAAATACATTTAAGCGATCAAACTGAAAATGATGTAATGAGATTTCCTCCATTGCCTTCCTTGAAGAAGTACTTTTTTGTAGGAGTACTTTATTGGGAACTTGTTCCTACCCCAGAGAAACTCATGGTAAAAAAGGGCTTCAGAGGGAAATGAAAAAGGACGATAAGTCAAAAAAAGACTTTGGCACATGTGTGTGTCCCCCCTGTACGGGGACTAGACTACACGCTGTGAAATGCCTAAAGGTGCAGTTATGGAATAGCTCAATTTAGTTTCTACATATGGTAAGAATGTAAAATTTGATACAAAGAAATAGAATATAGCAGAATGTAGCTCAATGCAAGATACCTGCAAGTATTTGTTAATCGCTGTCAATATTTTTCTTCTAAGCAAATCATGACCGGTTATGTATCTGCCATGGTGCTGTTCTTCTTCCCTTAATGCTTATGCAGAGGAAGGTTCTGATGCAGCACTACTGAAATCAATGGAAGTTTTATCACTGACTTCTGTGGGAGCAAGACCAGGATCAAAACATATATGGAGATTTCCCCAGACTTAATCCCCTCTTAGTGACTGACCCAATGAGATGATGGGTGAGACTAGAACAGCACTATGAAAGCAGTTCCTTTTTTAAGAGGGCTCCTAATTTTTTTTTTTTTTTCCCGATTTTAAACACCTTGCTGTTGGCACAAATGAGATAATTATACAAGTATTTCTGGCATGAATAGTCATGCACGCTAAATTATAATGCCTTTTCCAAGGAATACTTAAATATTTGACCTTGAAATCTGCTTTTTTTTTTGCAAATGCTTGTGTCAGTAAAATTAAAATACACTGCAGTGCTTGGGAAGTGAGTGTAAAAGAGGTATGAGTGTGGCAGAAGCAAATCCAGTTAAATGTCTGATCAAACATTCATGACAGTATTCACCCACCTTTAGTAAAAAGACCGTATCCAAAATATTCACATAATTATAACCCATGCTTTCAACAGACATTTAAGATGACATTATTCTCATATTAATCTTTGAACAGTGCATTGAGGTGATACTTTGTCACCTCCATATGGTCAATGACATGAGTTCCCCTCAGAATTGCCAATATCTCACTGAGTCACTTGCTTTACCATATTTCTTTGAAACTGTTTTCTCCTGAAATTACTATGTCTGCTGTGTTTGTCACATCCATTAATATAAAATACAATGAATTAATATTAGCAATATTTTTTAAAATTGCTAAAAAGTCTTGACAAGAGAAACTCCCTTGATTCATGACGTGGGGTTAAGGTTTGCTCTCCTTATTCTGCAAAATACCGTAGATAAAGATGACATAGAAAGATAGGTGTTTTCCACAGTTACGCAGAGTTTACAAACCTGATGAAGTTGAGGAGCTTGTTTGGGGCTGGTGAAGTAAGAAACTATCTAGAAGAGACGTCAGTGGGAGAAGAAATGTGGTTGCAGTTGCTTCCTATATATTAACACCCAGCTACCATTTGCGTAAAATTATAAACTCAGATGTGAGCCACAGTTAGTCCTCTAGCTTTCTTTAAAACAGGGACATCTATAGTCATTGTTGCTCTTTGCATTGTGTCATTTGTATCTGCACCAAATTCCTTATCAGCACTTTAAAATGCTGATCTCTGAGACTTGGCAATATTGCTAATAAACACCCGTTGACATGGAAAGCAGCCAAAAAACTGTTTGAACTTCTTTCCTGTCTTCTGACTATAGAGGTATAGTCCAAGCAAACGTTGGGGTTTATAAGAGCACAAAAGCTTTCTTCTGCCCATGTACCTGCAGTCACCACTTAAAGTATATTGAGCTTCCGAGCACACAAAGGAGAGGCAGAAAATCCAAACCAATCTCTTCCCTTTCACTCCTTAAATCCTGACATGCTCCATCACCTCTTCAAAATAGTGAGCTGCCCTTCCCCAAAACGGAGAAAAGAAACAGAATCAAACGCAAAACAATGAAGAAGGGATAATCTGATCTTTAAATAAGGAGACATGTTGCTTGGGGCTTAAGCGGGGTAAAGTTTCACAATGATGTCACCTTCTTCTGAGAACGTGACCCCTGTGAGAGGTGAAGGGTAAAATATAAATACTGCTAATCCATTGTGTTTGTATATCTCTTAAATATGTGCCAAGTTTGGCACGGCTGACTCCACCAACTGTCTGGCAAACTAGGAAGTCTTCACTACAGGCTTTGAACGGGCAGTATTCATGGAAATCAAATGGCTGCTCTTTTTTCTGACTGAAGTACAGCTCATTGATGCATTTTCTTTAAAAATAGACTGGGTTTTTGGGCTTGTTTCTGACAAAACTAAGTCTGATTTTCACATCCAAAACCAGAGGAGCCATTGCTTTTCGTGCTGACAGCAACATCCTCCACATGTAGCCAGTTCCACAATCCTAAGTGTGTGTGAAGTTCACCATTTGTTTGTTTTAGATGTCTGCTCCAATCCAAACAGGAATGCATTTAGGAAAGTCACGTTGCCTGTGCGATGAAGGGTCTTGGAGTGGATGACCCAATGGTCTCTCCTCGCCTGGCTGTCTATGTGTTGGTAAGGTGGAAGAGAGCTACAACAGTACAGATTTCTGTTTTTAGGAGATGTTCATGAAATATATTGAGAATAGAAAATCTTTAAGATTTTTAATTATAGCAGTGAGTAACATTTGTTTGTTATTGGAATACCACTGGAGAGAGCTTTGTGTTGGTATAGTGGGAGCAGAAAAGGAAACTGATAGAAAATCCATTGTCCAAGCTCTTTCTGTTGTCCATGTGATATCAGCCTGTTTGCTTTTAAGACCAGCAACATATGAAGGACAAGTATAGATTGTATTTTAATAATATTTTTATTTAAAAGCACAAATGCTTCTAGGCCTAACAGCTGGTAAGAGGACCAGAAGCTGCTGCTTCATCTTGCAGAATAGGAGCTAAATCAGTGCTCTGCCACTTGGGCCAGGGAATTTGTTTAATCCAGCATTCCTCTGCAGAGAACTTTACTGAGGTGGACACAGAGAGAAGGAGGATGAAGGAGAAAGGAGAAATACTTGTTTATTTTTAAAAGCAAAGACAACCTTTGGTAAAAATGTTGTATCCCAGGAGGCACAGCTTTTCCATGCAAGGGCAGATCCTGCAAAATCCTTTTCTGTGAACTTGAGAAATGCTTTTTTGCCCCACCTACCTAGGTCTGCAGGCATTTTTTGTTTCTCTTGCACTTGTTCTTTTTTACTGCATGAAAAAAAGTAAAGCTTCTTGTTTTCATTGGCAAGGGCTTTCACAAGCTCTTGTCATTCAATCTTTCATTGTAAGTAGGTCCCCAATAGTTTTGACTGGGCAAAATATTCCTCTTTTCCACATTAAATTTGTGCACAGGTACTCTTGGACTTTTTCCAGTGTTTGGGAAGAGTTTCGTGTCATGATCTCAAGATTATCGGTCAACACTGATTCTTTTTATTTCTCCAGGTTCTACCTTTTCCTTCAACCAAAGACATTGCTAGTCTCCATAGCCTGTGCAGTAGTCATCATAACCAAGTCCTAACCCAAGGCTGAGGCTTCTGGTTGGTCCAATAGTGCCAATTCAGTAACACCTAAACCAGGAAAGGCTAAATACTCATACATCACATTGATCCAGTTCCCGTGTTCATGTATGTACCAGTCTTCATTACTGAGACTGCAGTCTCTGAAGAGAAGGAACTGTCTTTTACTGTCCTCGGGTGCAGGGAGGTGGGTAAAAGTCATCTAGTGACTCACTCAGGTGCCTGAACATGTGTCTAGCATGATTTTAGATGTCTTAAAGCATCAAAGACATCCACGTGGGCTGGTAGGTATGACACAGGACCAACAGGACCCGCTGTGGAGAGGCCATGGGGGCCAGGTAATATACCCCAAAGCAGCTGACGTGATACTGTGTACATCGCATTAGGCTGTGAACCCCACCAGATCGACTGTCCATGAGCTGGGTTAGACGGCCGTGTCAGGCTGGAGGGCGTCAGTGCATGGGTACTCCTCCGCACAGGCCGGAAAGTCTGCCAGCAAACAACAAAAGTACTCGAGGAACATTAAAGTTTCAGCCTAACTTTTATTCAGCTGTTAATTAAGCCTCTGGCTGCGTCTAGACTACGGGACCTGGGAGTGCTGCCAAACGCCTGTGCATGGCGTGTACCCACCCTGCTGCATCCTGGCTCCAGCCCTGGGGTGTGATGCCCGTGTCCACCACCTGCGATGCCCGGCCCCGCCGGGAGCCCCAGCACACGCTCATCGGCACCAAATTTGGGGGACCACGGCCACCGTTCTGGGAGCCTCACAACACACAGCCACGGGTTAGTGAGGACACAGCCTATGTCATCAAAAGAGACAATGACCTTATTTTCCAAATTGTTTTACAGCCCCCTCAAATGCAAGGTTGAAAATGTTGAAACAGGGTCTTCTAGACATGCTGATGAAATGCTAATAAAATAATGCAGCTGAGTCCCACTAGCTTTGAGAAATTAAGCAGGCAGCTGAACTCAGCCTCATGGTAAAGTTAAGTGATATTTAGTGACTCCGGACAGACACCAATTATCTGCATTAACTGAAGGTAAAGCCAAACGTTGTTACCCTGTGTACTGAACCAAAGATACGGATCAAGCCATCAAATACAAGGGCTTCTCCTTAGGTAAAATGACAAAGCTGAGTCACTACTTACAAGTCAACAATTTTCATTTGTTGACTCAAGCCACAGATCTAAGTTGCTACAAAAATTGTATTTTCAGTCTTGTTTTGGGTTAATATACATTTAATATACATCCTGGGATGGCCTCAGCATCTGAGGTACGATTTAGATAACTTCATGGTATGGTTCACTCTGTACATGGACTAATACAAGAGAACTGTGAGGAGAAAGGAAACCTTGCCCGGGAAGCAATGGGAAACACAAGAACTGGAAGCAGGATCCAGTGGCAGTCTAAGGACAAGGACAGAGCTAGTGGCAAAAACTTGTGTTACTTGAGTAAATCAGCTCCTGTTTGCACTTTTGCAAAGCTGGTATATGGTTCTCAATTTAGAAGTGGCTGGCAAAAAAGTGCAGATTCGTGATGTCAGAGTCACTTTTCCCCCTGAAATGTATGTGCCAGCTAGAGATGGCATTTACCCAGACAGCAATGAAAGACAGACAGAAGCAGTTTGAAAAGAAATTAATCTCATGGCAAAAGATACATCTAAATTAACTTTTCCCTAAGAATTGTGCGTTTTTCTCCCTTGACTGAGATGAAACTTCACAGCAGTTGGCTCCTGTGCAGCCATCTAAAGGTCAGGAAAGAGAAAGCGGGTGCAGATGCTCCTGGCCAAGTAGAAGGCAGCTGCCCATAAGCCTCTGCAGCTTCTCCTCATGGTCAGGTCTACCCACTAAGCAGAAGCCATGTACTACATCAAGCTCCCTGCTTCCTGAGGACATCTAAACAGGGACACTCCAGCTGACACCTTCATTTTAGAGGCAAGTCCAGACCCTGTGTTTGTTTTGAGGAACAGAGCCTGCCATGTAGTTAGAAAGCCACTGAGATAGCGTAGACAAATAGGTGTCCAGTCATCGCTTTGTGGTTATTGGTGTGATAACATCAGCCTGGGGCTCTGCAGGGCAGCCTCCAGAGGAGACCAAATCAGCAATATCATCTGAAGACACTCTGAGCGCAACCCATCTGCCCCTGTTCTTAGGTAGGCAAGAAATTGTCTGTCTTCAAGTGCTGACACCTAATTTCCAGCACCGAAGAGCAGCTGCATTTCAGAGATAGACCCATTTTAGAGATTGAAGGAGAAAGCAAACTCCCTCGCTGTTCATACAGCTGTTCTACTTAAAACTTGTATAATAAAGAATCACTGGCAAGACAGACCTTTTTTCCTGGAGTAAAAACTTGCTATCAATCTAAGAAAAACAATTTGGAACTGAGACACCTGCCATAATATTATTTTCATTTGATCCTGTATTTCATTTGAGCTTGACTTTAAAAGGACACATGTGCCTGTGTGTGTTCGAAAAACGGTAGATTTAACTGTGGAAAGTGGAGTCAGCGGTCATGAAAACTTTTACCATGTGGCAAGTATATAATCTCCCTGTAACACCAGACCATAATATATAATATATAGCAGGGAACTGTGCAGAAAGGAGAAAATCAGTCATTTACAAGTAGTCCCTTGTGTCTTACCTTTATTACAGAAGGGCTTTGCATACAGTCTGTCTTGCCAGCGTTTAGTGTTGCCACTCTGCAAATGAAAGGGAGGAGGATTGCACAGGCAGAGGACTTCCCGGACGGAGGTTATAATTTCTCTCCCTGTTAATGGTGAGTCCTGTGAAAAAGAAAATAATTCACACAATGTGGGGGCACATAACCTACCGCCTATATAGGTTAGCAGTGATATACAGCCCTGATAGTGCCGGTAAATGAGGAGTTATGGCAACTAACCCGGATGGCTGCAGGTCTTACAGGTATCACTCACATATGGATCAATAGGTAACAGCAATTCCTATGCATTTGCCAGACCAGGATCTTTAAAATTTTACTGGCTACGGTTGTAAAGCTATTTGGGATAATTCTTCCTAGGTGCTAGCAGTGGTAGTAAATATTTATATTTATATTACAGCGGTGTCCAAAGGAACCAGTAGGGGAGCATTATGCATAGAAGTGTATAAAAAAGAAAAGATATAATCCCTTCCCTGCGGAGTTAACCATCTAGAGGACACAAATAAAGGGTAGAAGAATGTGAATAAAATGTACATGCAAATGAGTATGGCGATGAATCGCAGCAGCTTTGTGAGTTGTAAGGTTTTTTTTATTATTATTCCTTTAAGGAAGAGATAAAGATACACAATGGTTACTATCAAGTCACTGGGAAATTCTAGGGGACTGGAATTCATTTTTGTTTCAGAAAAGTGGATTTATTAAAACTTTCTACTGTTATTTTTGGTTTGGGTTTTTTTATTTATGATTTTTGTTTAATAGACAGAGGGGAAAAAACATAAATCACAGCAAATTTTGCATCTTTGGATATGTAAATGTTGGACCAGGATTTTATCATCTATAATATGCCAAGGAACCAGCTGTGATTTGCAAGTCGTGTGCATATTCGTTCAATCCACATAAAAGATCCAACTGCTGGTCACTGTCACACCTGGTTTTAGTATGGGGCTCACAGGGATAGGGGGTGAGCTGCATCCCCTGGGAGGGACATCCATCCCTCTCCTCATGGGACTGCGTGGAAAGCAAACCTCCCACAAGTATGCATACACACCTGCTCCCTTTGAGAAAAAGAAATAAAAAAGCAGAGTTAAGTTATGACTCTCCTCTTTCCAAGCCCTGGTGGAAGAAGGGGGAAGAGGAGGGTCACCCTGCCTTTGGGGAGGTTGCAGGGCTGATTGCTACCGCTCCTGGCGTGCCACCTCTGTGGTGTTACTGGGCAGCTGAGGGGTACGAATGGGGAGGGGGGCTGCCTCTGCCCCAAACCCATCCCTGCTGCCCACAGGAGCAGCCCTGGTGGCGGGTGAGCCCCAGCAGGAAAGAAGAGCACTCAGATTTGGTATTTAGCTCCTGAGTTTAGCTCCCTGAATTGTTGATTGTTTACCAGTTAAAGTGGAGTTCTTGGGGTGGATATTAGCAAAGAAGGAATTAATTAGGCAACTTCTGTAATCCTGTCAACACTGCTCTGGCTTGCTAGCACAAGCTGAGGCATTTTCACATTTTATTCTTCTTTATTCTGAGCATTTCCCAGGTAACAGGGAAGGCGCAGAAGACGACAGCCCTTTAAAACTGCATCCCTGTATCTTACCTTGACAGTGAGATGAAACTGCTTTTTCGCATGTTTTCCCGGCATAATCCCTTCTCTCTTTTTTTTCTTCATTTCATGGCAACCTGTAATCCTGGAGCTGATCTAAAGAGGACTTGCTTTGCGCGTATCTGTGTCTTATAAAATGTATTCTTCATCACTCTCCAGGAAAAAAGATGTCCTAAGACACTGGGAGCAAAGCAGGGCTTCAAGCGACACAGCAACAATTTCATTGTTTGACTTAAATAATGAAGGCTTTGGGGTTCTGTTTTTTATTTTTAAATGTTGGAAGTGAAATATGGTAGTGATGTTGGAGTTATGAACAATGTCACTTATTCTTTTTCTGCTTAGGAGTCAATATAGTGATGTTCTGGGCTACAGTGCTCTTAGCTGTGGGTAATATTGATTAGCTACATTTTGAGCATATATAGGTAAAAAGGACGGTAAGGAACACTGCTGCTATTTTGTGTGCTACTTTCTGGAAAATCTGATTCTTGTTTATTGTAGTTTGTCCTTTTCCTACATCACAGGGGTAAGAGTTGATTAAAGAAACAGAGAGCATACACAAGCATAAAACTGGCAACTTAAATTTACATAATTTAAATTCTTAGTTTAAGAGACGTAAATAAGGAAAAAAAAAATCCCTCCAGGAACTCAAATAAAAGTTCTTTGGATTTATAAACAAAATCCTCATTGCCCCAAAGCAGAAGAAAACTTAAGAGACTCTAGCTGCAGCAAGGGGAAGGAGGAGGTTTAAGTTTCTGAGACATATTCGAAATTCATTCTAAAATTAGAAGGACAGACATTACTATCTGTTCTGACCCTAAACGGCTTTGTCTGATTGTTTGTTTCTTTTGGGAGTCTGCAGAGAGCTGCTCCCTTGGAGAAGGCTGTTTGGTAGCTACCAGTGGCTCTCGCTAAATGACCGACAATGACAGTCACCTTCTGGTTGGGTCAGGTTAGAAATGGGTGTCTTCATCATTTCCACTCTGGGTGTTCATTTTGTTTCTCTGCTTTTATTGCTGTTTATGCTTATGCCATAAACTCCATCTCTTCCCCCCTGGCCCAAATATATTTTCATTATATCTGAGTTTAGTACTATATTTTTAAAGTTCCTTTTTTTTCTCGCAGTTTCTTCTTTAGTCTATGCACACAAACAATAACACTTCCTCACAGCTGAAGTATTACACTTAACCAAAGAGCTGTCTGTTTTCAAGCTCAGAAATAAAATACTACAGGTGTGTCTGCAAGCGTCAAGTGAAAAAAAAAAAAAACCAAAACAGCACAACAAACCAACATGGAAATGGCAAAAACAATAGCAACATTAGAAAGGTTTGTTTATTCATATGATAATGGGCAGCTTTAATGTGAACTTTTTACATAGTTGAGCCAGTGAGATCAATTTAATCCGGGTGGGTTATTCTTCTCTTAGTGTAAAAGACCATTGATTCCTTCCATTGGCTCAGTGAGGGAGCTCTTCAGCATAGCGGCACGCTGAGGAAGCTGGTTGAAAGCCACTGAAATCAGCAGGAGCCTTTTAATTGACTCTGAATCAGGCCCCAACATTGTACATAACTGCTCTCCTTTCGCAAAACTTTCTGTTTCTTGAAGACAATTGGATTACCTAAATAAAACTCGATTTTCCCATTTAAATATTCTGTGTGAGTTGATTCTTTACGGAGAAAAGATTTTGCTTGTGCTACATCTTCTGTGTGTTTAAATTCTGTAAGTGTTGCCATTTATAATCACTTCATCTTCCTTTGTTCAGGTGACCAATTATAATAAAATATATTTTATGCATAAAACAGTATGAGACTCGTTTTTATACATTTCATTTAATTACTTTTTACTGTGACAAATCACATTGTTAGAAATGTACTAACAGATGGGGTGGATTTTAAAGTTGGTATAAATTATGACTCCTTAATTTTTGCAAGTGTTGAAGAATTTAATTGTCTCCATTCAAATTTTTGGCTTAACTCCTGTGGTTTGACTTGTTAGGATTCCAGACATGCAACATAAGGAGCAGGGAATTTCTGGACTGTGCAGTGTCTTTTGGGGAAAAAAAAAAAAAAAAAAAAAAAAAAAATCCTAAGGAGGAAAGGAAGTAAAGACAAAAGGAAGGTCTGAAGAGAAGTGCTCAAATTGGGCCGTCCCAGAGCGAGGGTTAGGATGTCGAAAGGCTCTCGTTGAATAGCCCTGCTTGTTAGGGGCAGCAGAAGCAGGAGTCTCTTGTGCTGCCCACATACCAGGTGCAATGAAATAAAGGCTCTGAGTGTGACCCCAGTCCAGGAGTGGGGGAAACACTTATCTGAGTATAAAATCAGAGCTCGAGTAGCTCCAGCTAGCTGTAAAATTAGTTAGCAGTGAAACACTGTTTTGGAGTGTTTTCCTTTCCCTTCTCCTCTCCTCTCCTCTCCTCTCCTCTCCTCTCCTCTCCTCTCCTCTCCTCTCCTCTCCTCTCCTCTCCCCTCCTTCGTGAGTCCCATGAGCCCCTGAAGTGATGCCCTGGAACAACGTTTGTTTTCCCGGTAGGTCTGCGCTTGGCACACTCCTTCCCCTTCTGGATCCAAATTTCCCTTGTAGTACTCCCCAGATGTCTCCTCATGCCCTCACCTGAAGAAAGGCTTGTGCCCACGTTCTCCATGCATGACACCAGTGGGTGGAGGACTTATGCCTGTGCTCAAAATGAAGTTCAGGTATTATTTACATTGGCATTTGCCCTTTTCAGTGCCACTAACGCCTGCCCATGAGGCTTCATTCGCACATAGAGTACACACGAAGCAGAGCGGGCATACAGGTGTGTGGAATAAATTCCACTACGTGTGCTATTCTACTTCTGAAGATAAAAACCGCATTATATTAATGAGGAATGTCATCAAGTCCTAGCAAGTGATTAAGCTCATAGATCTGTGGCTATAAGGCTGTTGACTAGCAGACTGTTGTTTTTTCCATGCCTGACAGTTTTGAACTGGTATTAGAGAATTTGGAAACTCTGGATTTAGAGTTTGGTTTTGAAAGTTCAGCTGATTCAGAGATTAGGAAGCACTAGTACAGCTTCTGTACCCATTATCTCATGATTTAAATGTTCTCTGTTTTACATTAGCTAATGATTTAAGTGCCATTAGATATCTTTGTATGACATCCAATATGAAATAATCAACTAGCTTAGTGTAACACTGGTCCCATCAATCAAACTCCCTGTTCCTCCCACAGCATTGTTAATGAAATGTTGGTAAGAAAGCCCACAGACCCGAGTATAGCATTAAGAATTAAGGGGGTGAAAGGTGACATTTCATTATTCAGTTTGTCTTGGAGTCCCATTTCATTTCAACAAAGAGTCCGGAAGGGACATTTGCTCAGAAGATGTTTTATAACTCCTATGATATCTGTCCTATTGTTTGTGTTCAAGCTGATTTGCTGATAATATAGCAACATTCAACGGACAAGAAAGGCATCATCTCTTTTAAAAATATACCTGATGCTAGAGCTTGACACGTTTCCTTTGAGGGAGGATCCTGGTAGGTCTTTGTGTCCTTATGTTCTTTGTGGTGAGACGGGTGCCAGCTCAAAAAGTAATAGTTTTAATAATCATGGAATCATAGAATCATAGAATGGTTAGAGTAGGAGGGGACCTTAAAGAGCATGTAGTTCCAACCCCGCTGCCATAGACAGGGACACCTCCCACTAAACCAGGTTGCTCAAAGCCCCATCTAACCTGGCCTTGAATACTTCCAGGGATGGGGCCTCCACAACTTCCCTGGGCAACCTGTTCCAGTGCCTCACCACCCCCATAGGAAAGGCTTTTTTCCTAATATCTAATCTAAGTCTACCTTCTTTCAGTTTAAAACCATTACCCCTTGTCCTATCACTACACTCCCTGACAATAAGCTCTGTTGTTACAATGGAGCTAAATACGGATGTTTTCCCTCATGGTTTTGCCTGACCGATTTGTAGGTGAGGATGAAAATGTGCAGATATGAAGATAAAATGTTGTCACATGCAGGACCACAGAGTTTCTCCCAGGCCTTTCAGTGGAGTCCTCATTAAAAGATAACATACCAGCAAATTAAAAAAAAAAAAAAACCAGCATTTTTTCACACCCACATAGCAGGGGGCTGAACAAGGATGAAATGAGCAGCATGGCAGAGATCTAGACCATTTAGTCACCTTCCTTTCCAGCGGTTGACACCTCCAGAGGGACAGCGGAGATCTGCTGAAGTGGGAACTGATCAGGCAATAAGGAGAAGCCTTTGGAGGGGGACAGAAAGAGGACCCGGGGTGAAGGAAGGTCTACAGTGGTCCGCGGAGCAGTCGGTCAAGAAGGGGCCGGTGTTTGTTTTGTGTAGTCATGTTTTGTGAAGTTAATAATAAAGGCAAACCCCAGGAAAGGCACAAAGTTGGAAAGTGAGCCCGTCTGCACGTCTTCTGTTCAAAGCAGAGCAGGGACTCCAGCTGCTTAGAGAGCCACCTTTCTTTGATGCAATTTTGAGGTGAAAATTTCAGCCCTTTGTGCAAACCGGTTAAAGCTTTTCTAATTCCCCTTTAATTTGGGAGTACTCAGAAAGCTCTCAGCGTTTTTGCAGGTAACTGGCAAGCTCTTTGCCATTCTTTAATGAGCTCGTTTCTTTTGCTGGGTGATCAGGATTGAATTATTGCTAATATACACAGAAGAGGGGCATTAATTAATTCCGAGGAAAAGAGGATATTTAACCTATTCTTGTAATTATCACCTAAAGTACATAAACCCTCTGCTGGGACTGGGTTCTTTTAAGACTGTTTCAGGTTATCATGAAGTCTTTTTCAATCAAACACAAGCTCCATTCAACACTGGGCAAAAAGCCGAAGTCTCTGCTCTACTCCACTGTCCCGGTATGGCACAGGCAACTTCTTCTAGCCAGCTGTAGTGGAAAGGCTTGAGATTGCTGTGTTTCTCCTCTCTGTAAGATTTATGTGGTATTAAATAGGCA
This sequence comes from Charadrius vociferus, assembly GCF_000708025.1. NCBI lineage: Eukaryota > Metazoa > Chordata > Aves > Charadriiformes > Charadriidae > Charadrius > Charadrius vociferus. Next base: position 592,659 of record NW_009646761.1, on the reverse strand, counting down.
AAAAATGCATTCTTCTGCTTGTGAAGAAGAGGGACACTATAATAGGTTCAGACTTTTTTGTGGAGGAGTCGAAATGTGGCACCAAATTCTGAAAAGGGTTTAATTAACAGCTTGGTTTTGCCAGACTTTTCTAGTGAAGAACTAACTTAGCTTATGGACTATAACTCCAAAAAAGAACTATTGATATGTTAATTGTATATGATTATGAATGGTTATTTATGGCATTGGATCTCTCTGCTAAACCAATTATGCTCTATTTGTGAGATTTGCATTATACTGCATCCATGGCATTTAATTAAACTTCTATTTCTCTTCTTTCTTTTTGTGTCTTTCTTTTTGTTTTTCTTTTCCAGCCTTAAATGTGTGATAAACTACACTAGTCACTCAGTGGTTAAAGCTGAAATCAGCTATTCATTCGACTGTCCTCGCACACATCCTACTCGGTTTGTGCTGCCCAGAAAATCTTAGCTGTGTCCCTTTAAACAGTAACTCACCAACTTACCAGCTCAAGCTCAATGAATTTTTATAATCATATCTTACATATTTCTAGAACGAGACGGATCAGTCACTCTGACTCTATTGGTGAAAAACATCTTCTGTATTTTAATGTATGTTTAAATATATTTATATAAACATAAAGGGGATGTTTAAAAACAGTGTAATAGCACAGCGTGCTATAATCTGAGTGTTTCTTTTGGTCTCCTTCTGCAAGTTAATAAACAGCGTATAAAGTCAACTGCATAACCAATGCTCTAATTCAGAACATATCAAAAGGTTTGCGTGGGCGAGGTAAATTGGGCTGATAGTGAGTCAGGAGCTGGCTGGATCCCTCATTTGTTCATTCAGAGAATTTTTAATGTAGAACTAATTTCCAAGTAGTTGAATTTTTGTAAAGAAAATGAAATCCTTAAGGGGGCAATTTAGCTGGAATCCTCTGAAACACAGTTCAACATGGATTGCCTTTTCACAGCTGTTTCATGTGGAAAAGGATCTTAGGTTTTCATTCCCTCGACACCTGCTTTCTCTTTCTTTTCTGCAAGTGTATTACAGTGCACTTTTTGAATGAGCTGATAGGGGTTAGTGGAGAAGGGGGTTAAATCACGATACGGGATATACTTCTTTGTTACTCGAAACTTGCTTTGCTTCTGACTCGCAGTGTCAGTGCCAAAAAAAGTTGGTTTGGGGCTTTCTGTGGTTGAAGCATCCAAAAACGGGAGTAAAAAGAGATACATATCCATTCTCCCTGCAGCCCCTCTGTGCATCGGTTGCTGTATTACTGGGGCAGGGTGCTGAGAAATCAAGAGTACGGGACCTGATCTTCCGGTCCACATATATATACATAAACGTGTGTGTACATACGTGCATATATATATAACTCCACTGTCCCTACTCGGGCAGTGGCAAACAGCATAGAGCCAGTTCTTCAGTTTCAGAACATAATAATATCCTTTTCCTGGCCGCAATGCTATTCATCACAGCCTTTTGCCAAATAACAGGCCTAAGTGGCCTGGAGGTCTTTCTGTGGACACTATTCCAGATTCAGTTTCCCAAAGAACATTTTGAAACATGCCAGTCCTAAAATATTTTCAGTCTTACTCAGAAAAACTCTCACTAACAAAATTCGACTCTCGGACCTCTGTTCTCTAAGAACCTGAGTGCTGTCTCAGCTGAGGTCTTGACAGAAAAGAGTTTTAGCACCTTGCTTGCATCTTAAGTGCACAATTTCAAAGGTTAAAAACATAAAGCAGGAACAATTTGAAGCCATTTTCTGGGTGTGATCGTGGGGATGGGAGAACATAGTTGGAATAATTGTATCAGAAGGGAATCTGTTTAATTAGGTTTTTTTCTACTGTTACACATTAGCGAATAAAGTAGGACCAATGCAAAAGCATTTATTTAGCCTGGTTGTTGGGGCAAGTACAAAAGTGTTTATCATCATGACATTGCTCAGGGAGCCATTGCTAGAATCTAGTTTGAGATAGCCGAGGAAAAAAAAATGTAGCTCTTATTTCAATTGGGACAATTTGCAAATACCCAAATCTTCTATTGTCTGAAGGGTTTATTTTACGACACAGAACCTATAGTTACTGCACCCCAAAAGTTCTTTTTTATGATTAGCTGAAGCACAGACAAATCATGAAAAGACAATTGTACACTTTCTTGTGTTGCTTTATGGGCTTTAAGTGCCTACAAAAAAGGATTCCTTATGCTTTAATTTCTCTTTATTTTTTTGACTGTAAAGACCCATGGGGTAAATGCCAGTCCCACAATCCTGCAGTTATATGGTTACTGTCAGCCTGCTCAAATGATGCTTCCTGTTCATTAGGCGTCCTTTCATCTGACAACAATGTACTGGCTTTGCTGCAATTCTTAGTCAACGCCCATCTCTTCAATAGCCTGTGAATAGTATTAAATAGTGTTTATGCTAGCTATTGTTGCCTTTTGTGTGGTTTGTCTAATTCACAGAGAAAAGTCTGCTTTTGTGGTCTAAGGCTGGCTACGTCATGGCACGCCATGTGCCTTCTGATGGGATCCATCCCTGCTGAGTGATAACATTACAGGCCTGAACTCCTTTGCAATACAATCCAGCATTCTTAACGCAGTCAATACACTCACAGGCAATCTAGTTTACTCTTTATATTAAGAGGTTTAGGGAGACAAAGCTCATCTAAATACCTGCTCGTGAAACAAATAAGATGAATTCAACCGACCTGAGAATTACTCCCCAGCTCCCACACAACTACACAATGAGCACCAGAAACCAAAAATTTTAAAAAACACCGAAGCTGTGCACCGAAGGAATGCCCAAATATCCCAGGTAGAGTCTTTCTGCGTAAGCACACGCGGCGCATTTTAGCAGATAAGGTGGCATCATTGTTCCTAGTTATTGTTCAAGATAAGGCTTAATACTAGAGTCAAAGTGGCTGGTTTTCTTTGCTTAAACTACTCACAAAAGAGAAAGGGTGATTACATTATCCGGTAGCTCAGGAGCCTTTGCAGGGCAGGTATGTTGCTGTGCCTTGAAAGGGCTTTTGATGTAAGGAGATCATTAGAGGCTCGGTGTGTAACTGATCCTTAGCTGTCTCTGGCTTTTGAGTGATTCTTGTCTAAGTGTATGCTCCCTGTTCTAGGTACCTAAAATCTTATTGTTCTCCTTCCCTCCCTCCATCAATCCCGCCGTCCAGCCTCCTCACTGCACAGCTGAAGTCGGTTTCCAGCTTTGCCTTGGGAAGCGTATAAATACATACAAATGCAACTGGAAAGTGAGGCTTACACTGCTAAACAGTGCCATTCGTTTGTCCCAGGAGTTGTTATCCCCTGTGCGTCACGCTTTGAACAAGATCAAGAGTAGCTTCTAAAAAATATGGCAATGAAAAGAATGCACACAAACAGTAATTATTAATCTGTAGCTGCTCAAGCTATAATACCCTCCATGGCCAGAAGCAAGCAGGGAGGCAGGGGACAGGGTGGGGCTGGGAGGAGGTGGAGGCTGAACTTTGTTCTCTGTGCATCATAGGAGAGCATTGCAGATTGCCCTCCTGATCAGCATAACAAGGGAGGTCCATCATACCTGCTCTTCTCTGAGGTGTTATGAGCCAGATCCACAAAGGCATTTAGGATTGTAAAGCTCCAGGCAAACAGGAGGCGCTGGGGTGAACACCCATAGACAGCTTGAATGTAGACTTCTCCACCTGAACTGGCCACACTTTAGAGTCCATTGGAAGAGGCTTCACCCTTGTCTTCACCTCTGACAATGGCCTGTTGAAGTGTGTACTGCAAGTTCTTATTTCTTGCCGCTACTAGTAGGGAGTGGGATAACCAGCCCAGGAGTGGGCACTGTAGACATCTTTCTAACGTTTGAAAAGATGAATCCCATTCACGTGTACTTTGGTGCCTGTGTGGATCCGGAGCTCCAGGTTCTGCTGTCCTCCTGGGCCTCACAGCTAAAAGCTGGTTTTTCCAGATAGATAGCATAGAAAAGGCACGAAGTCCTTATTAATTCTCTCTTTTTTTTTTTTTTTTATTAAAGCTTCTGAATGCCTCCAAGCTACACAGAAGGCAGTCATTCTTTCCATCTTAGAGTGAAAAATGAATAAAAAAATCTGTCTGTCATAACAACATGAAAGCATTTCCTGAATTACAGCCCTGACTTCTGAATGAGGGTGTTCGACTGAAATGAGTCAGTGCAAGTGGAAAAGCGCGTTGCCAGAAAACAAGGAGGAACCTGGCAGTCTAGAGCAGTTGCTAGATAAGAGCTTTTTCCCCTGAATTCAGATCACCGTCCTACGGAAACAAGTTGAGCAAATGCTCACCCAGAGTCAGTCAATGAAAGAGAGCCTATGCCCCGCACAAACATGTTGCCCTATTTTGCTCCTGAGAATGAATGAGGTGGGCTTTCACTAACGCTCTCAGCAGAAGGCATTGGAAATGAACTAGGGTTGTCAGGAAAGCTCATTGATTTTGCAGGACCCATCCAAGTTGTACATTATAATTTGGAGGAAGAGCACTCCCTTTTCAAAACATAATTTTTCAATGTACTGCCCATGTTTGTGCTTTTGTGTAAGTGATAATGGTTTCATAAATGTTTTATGTGATCAGCATTTAGCAATACCTGTGAAGTTGGCAATTCTGACTAGATTTTACAGATACCAACTTTTTTTTTGCCATTAATAATTTTTTCCTTTCTGTTTATGTTCCCAGATTGATTTCCAATAGCTAAAATTTAAACAATAAAGGCAACCTTAGTTTTCAAGTCTGCAAACAGGACAGACAATGTATGCAACCTCCTCATTGATTGACTCTTCTGTTTTTATAGATTCGCTCTCTTGAAAGAATCATTAAACACCAGAGAAAATGATTTGTTGCCATTGATTACATGACATACTGCTGTGACATACACAGTTTTTATATCTAAGTTATTAATTATGTTGTTAATGTAATTTGCAGACCGCAAGATAAATCATTCAGCTTCTGACTGGGTATTACTGGATACGTTGCATATATAAATACATCTTTGGGTGGGAAGGGAACTGTTACCAAGAATAATAGATTAGAAGGCTACTAGTTTGCCTTATAAATCATTATGAGCTAAGGAAAACTTCCTCTGCCCATTTATTTTATTATCTTGGAAATGCTAAGTTTCAACATCTCTGTCATTTATGTGCTACAGTGATACACATAATCACTTCATTTCAATACAGAGGGAAGTCTTGCGATTGTTCTGTTCGTACTCTATCTTCATTCTCTCAAGAATTTCACAGTTCAAGGTTAATAAGCTACAGGACGTAGGAAGCCAAGCTTAATTTGGGTCTTCCCAAAGGCTTCACTAAACGTTCCCCCTCCCCCCCCCCCTCTTCTGGTGGTGGATACTTTGTGCTAGCCTAATTCTCTGTAACTTTCTTTTCCCAGCAATGATTGCCAAAAAATTAATTATGACAGCCGGTGTCATGAATGCGTGCTGCTGTAGTCTGCTGCCACTGGTGACAAACTCATGCGCTTCGAAGTGGAGGTCTCTGCATTTGTACCAACAAATCGTTTTTAAAAGTTCCTCCTGTTTTGTACTTCATTTCAACAGGTCTAGCTCTTTCCTTTAGTTTCAGAAGGGTTTAGCAGCAACTATTCAGCAGTTACCCTGGGAGCACACTGCAGATTATGCATGCTTGCCTGACATTTGACAGATGCCCTTAAAAGGCTCAGTTTCCTTTTCATAGAGGCCAGGGGGTTGAGGAGGGTGGAGGGCTAGACACATTTTTGAAGTGAGTGACATATGTTTAAATGTCAAGGTGGTCTTACTGAATCGCTAAGCACAACCCTTGTACATTGAAACAGAGACTAGGTGGGAAATGTCCTTTTTAGTTAGAGCTAAGAATTCACATCTTTTAATATTCTTGAACCCAAAGATGACATAGTCCTTCATTTGGAGGGGGAGCTGAATGCCGAAGACTAAATTTTGTTGCTAGTATATGCTATAAGACTCCTTTGAAAGTCTCTCCACATGCGAATAGTGAATAAAACATGTTTTTTAACAGGTACTGCCAAAAGTGTGAAATTCAGCAAGGTAAAGTTTCTCCCCTCCCTGATCAGCTCCATCCATGCGGAGGTTGACATCGAGTGTTGGCACCAGTAATGATGAGCAGAGCCACAACTGCAGCTGGGATATGGGCTGAATGTAAGGAAGATGAGTATTCATCTTACCTCTTAAAAGAAAGTAAAATTCTGCAGCCTGAGGTGAGCCCAAACCCCTCTGTTGTTTGCTTTAGCAGCTTTCTTAGTTTAGGAAACATTCAGCATCTTGATAACAGGACTTGATACAAAGGACTTCAACATCATGGTCCAAATTTTTTAGAGCGTCAGCGCCACAATCACTCCCAAATTGAAAGAGTGAGGTGGCCTCGAAGAAGGGAGGTGCTCCTGGTTTCAGAGCTGGGTGTACTTCTTGGAAGAGTCCTGACTGGGGAAGGAGCCACGCACATGCTCACCTCTTCCCCTTCCTTTGCCCTGGGGCACACCAAAAGGAAAGTCGTGTGCTTGAACTACATGCAAGTCTATGTTCAAATGTGTCTTCAGATACCTGGTGCAGATGACTGGGGAACTGAGGTCAGGAGCATGCTACTACGCATTTCAGCAGGTAAAATGTGGAGACCCTGAAAGTTAGTAGGTTGGTTTGGAAAATGGCTGGCTTAAATGTAACCATCATTGGGTCTCTAGCTCCCTTTTAAAACCAACAGAAGAATTCCTGGCATCAATGTGGATGCAGGTTTGAACCCCTCCAGCAGACATTATGTCTGTTTTTAATGAATCCATTATTTTGAGGTATTGCATATGAATTTCATGCTCATATGGAACTAGTAGTACCAGTTGGAGCAAGGAATGGTGCAGGCAGCCCTGGTTCAAGGTTCAGTGCCCAGCAGTCCCTATCAATCTCAGACCTGATTTGTCCTGAGAAGATATTGCCAATTATGTCATGGTAGCTGGAGGTAGATGGGTATTTCCTCGGGAGGAAAAAAATGGCCACCATCATTTTGACTTGTCATCTAAATTGAATTTGAACTCAGGTCTCTAGAGAAGCACGTCCACTGCATTAAACAACTGGAGGAATTAGTGCTCTCATCGATCCTGCTCATCATTACACATGTGTGCGATTGCATCTGCATCCGACTTCTCCATCTTACGGAATCAAACCATGGCCCTGAAGGGCCAGAGCGTGCTGGTATCTCCAGCTGTGCAAAATGAGGCCAGCCCTGTCGCTGGTCTCACAGCGCCTCTGGGTTCATACTGGCGGGAATAAATGGAAGCAGAAGGTTGGGGGACGGATGAGATGCAGAGGCAATTTCCCCTTATTAGTTTCAGTGTTTCCTTTTAAATGCAAGTCAGAAGAGGAAAATGAAAACAACAGTGTCAGTTAATGCTGATGAACAAGTTTGAAATATAAGTTTATGTTGTAATATACATATCAGTAAATTTATGGTTCGTTATACATTCGTATGATGCAAAGTTTCCAAGAATAGTGTGTATAATATGGAAATAGTTCCTGTCTATCAGATGATAACTGCATGTTTTGCAGGGGCCACAGCTATAATATTGTGTAAGCTACAGTAAAATATTAATTAATTGCATCTGGACTTCCCCACTCAGACACTCTGGAATAAAGGCCGTTAATTGATATATGTTGCATCTACTCCCAAAAGAGATTTTTTTTTTTTTTTTCTGAAAAGTTTGGTTAATGAACATTTGAAGATAGAGGATGAAACACACAAAACTTCAGGAAGATCATGTTTGATTCTTGATGCTTTGAACTTTTAGAAGGTTTTTTAAAAGGTCTTTATCATTTTCTGGCCAATCATATACATAGATATGTGAAAGATTTAGCTGCTAAAGACTACTTTTTCCTGTTCTGTTTTGTTCCTTTTACACAGAATAGCAGATATTTTTTTAAGAGGATTAAAGCAGAGATTGATTAAAATGTATGAAAAAATTTGTTCCAGAAAACTGAAAGCAACCTTTTTACTGTATCAGTTTATACACACAAATTGACTTTCTGACTGATAAGGAGGGCAGGAGGTAGACGAGCAGGGAGGAAGGAACAGCATCCTAGGAGTGATGACAAAAGGTGCTGGAAGGATCCCAGATTATCAGCACAATGTAGGAAGGGGGTGGAGGACAGCATGCAAATGTCCTTTCCTGTGCGCAGCTTGTGTGATGGTCCTGATGGATGTAGGGAATGAGGCTAAGCAAACATAATACTGACAAGCTGTAAAAGGGGGAGGTAGGTCATCAAAAAAGCCCGGGAGACTGAGGAAGAGAGACTGTATCATTTAAGTCCATCTTAAAACTGGTTAAATTGTTTATTCCTGTTCTTTCTCCTTATTAGATTATTTCAGATCTTCACTCTGAGGCTGCAAAACTTACTTTGAACATTCAGGGAAAATCTGTTCACAGGCTATTTTCTAATCCACCTTGAATTACAACTAAGAAATTAAATCAACCTCCAAACCTCCTATAGCCTTCACTCCTTCCCTCAGCAGGCACTTCTCACTGAGGAAGTGGCAAGGCAAACATAGTGTTGTCTGTTAATAAAATGCACATAGATAAAAGACATAAAATTAACATATCACAAGATTATAAAATCACAAATTCCATTCAGTCTTCTGTTCCAGTAGCCTCCCTGTCAGTTATTAATTTGACCTTTGCAAATACTCTTTGCAGTACGTCACATGGTTACAAATCAGCGATGCCTTCAAAACTGCACACAAATCTCCAAAATATAGTGTAAATTCTTATAGTTGTAAAGTCAAGCATTCAACCACTGGTTGAATTTAAAGTGTATTGGTCTCCATAAGCTTACAGAGTACAGTTTTACCCAAGGTTGCATGGCAAGCGTGGACTGTGGCTGGAGCAGAACACAGTTTACATGACCTGTAAGTTCCCTGGTTCTAGAGAGACCCTCTCTCTTCTTGCCCCATGCTGCCGTGTTCTCTTTCGTTCCTGATTTATAGCCTCAAGCTTGTCTGAGGTAACATTTGAAAATTTGAGGTCTTTAAAATTGCAAGTGAAAAAAAGAGGGAGGGGATATTTTGAAGAATTGTGTAGCTCACTGTCTACAAGACTTTCCTGTCTACAAGACAGACCGTTAATATTTTAGCTAAAAGAGTAACTGGCAAAAGTGAGATCTGCTCTTCTTTATCAGAAGAGGTGGGTGACCCTTGGGTGTGCCAAAACAGAGAAAAAAATTTAGTTAGATGTCAACCAGTATATGAACACCACCAAGTTACTGCAGTTTAACCATTTGCTACCTCGAGAGAGAGCCACCACAAATGACATGGGACAGACTCTCAGCCCGCAGCAGGGACAAGGTAGGGCGTTCCCGGGAAAACCTCAGTGAAAGCAAAACAACTAACGAGCAGCCTGTTAAGCCTCAGTAAATGGATGCCATTCCGGCACCTGCCCTTAGCGCTGCCCCTGGACAGCCCTTTACGGCCGAGTCCCCAGGATCTATACAATAAGTGCAAAAGTCAGCTTCGCTTTTCACCTTGCAAATCACTGCTGGTATGTGCATCACCTTTCTGCACTCTGCCTAATTCCAAGGACCCAGGGTATTTAGACACCGAAAGCTGTAGATAGGCATCTGTGGGCACTGATGTGCCTCTCCAGATGTGCCCAGAGGCCTTCTGCCTAGATGCTGTTACCAGTTTTCCGAATGGACCCCTTTGGCAGTGCATTAGCCCATTCATCTTCCTTTAAAAAACGTTGCAGAGCAGTTAACAGCTCCGTGAGGAACTGTTGACATCGCCAATGTTTACGGATTAGAAAATGTTAGTTCCGTGCAAATTATACTTAATTACTGTTGTAGGATAATAATTATTTTTCATTAATAGAGTCCTAAATCTTTGAAAGCCTTAAATACTGTATATCTCATTATGTTACACAGTACAAAACCAGTGAAACCCTTTCATTAATTCATTAATGATTAGTTGGAAAAGCAATGTGACAGATTATTATACATGCTACCAAGTACTATTAGTACACTGATATACACAGCTTAATTTAGAACTTTAATATTAGAGTTTTATTTCTTCAAGCATGGAAATTGAAGAGAAAATGACTATGAAGATAAATTTTCATTTGATATTTTTTCTTCAACCGCATTTTCTACCACGGAGTTCTTTTTTTTTTTTACAATTCAAACAATAAGAAAAAAAATTAAATACATCTTTAACACGGAGGCGTACTTTTTTTTTTATTTAAAGCTAGGTATCATCTAGTTAATGGACTTCCAGTCAGCCAAAATGTCCGAATCAGCAGTGCCGTACCTTTTGAAATTGGTGTCAACCCAGTTGAGAGACCAGGCAGAACCGCTTCAGCAACTAAATCAAGCCTTTGTTTCTGGGCTTCTACACTCTCTCCCAGTGCACAAATGCCAGGAAAACCAGGTTAAAAGGTTCGTGAAAGGAGCTTAACAAACATTGTCTTAGAGAGAGTGAGAGAGAGGATGAGCCTTGGTCTCTCCACGCCTTTGTCACTAGTGGAGGCAAGGGGGTACACCTAGCATGTAACGGGTGCTCATACAGCAGTCTGGGATGGGTCAGGCAAATCGCACCCTAAAAGCTCCTTTATCACCCTAGTGACTCTGCCCTGCAAGTCTATGCCTCAGGCACAGACAGCTGCTTGTTTGGGTAGGAAAGCTGGGACCATGCGCTGGGTGGTGAGCGGTTCCTGAGACAGGCTCTGCTCGGTCACCCCCGTGCGCGGGACCACACTGTTCAGGTCATTGAGTCTAACTGAACTGGCATTATCGCTACATATGAATAGTAGATGACTGAAGAAAAAGATGCACATATTTCTGCCTGAATGCACTCTTGCAGTAAATGAAGGCAAGGTTTAATACACGTGCATTGTCGACTTTATTTTTGTGAACTTTGCATAAAATATGGAGTCCAGCCATGTGAGAAAATGTCTTTAAATGAAGGCTCTGGAAATGTCTGTTGGCAACAAAGATGTTTTGCAGGAGATCCTGAAGTAACTTCTGCTTGGTTGTCAGGACTCTTTTCCTACTTCTAAAATAGAAGGAGAAATGTATAGATCAGCCTCTCTGCCTTAATAGAATATTATGGGAAAATGCACTTTGGCAACCCTTGGAGGATACCTTCCAGCCACGATGCATTTTCTTCCTTTCTCATCCCTGCATGGTGTTGGGGCATCTTTGGTGACTGCCTACACAGTCATACCTACACTAAATAGAGAGCTTCAACGTTCCAGAAAAACTTTGTCAAAATATAGGCCTTCCCTTCCACAAGAAAGTCCACCCTTTTGAAACGCACTTTGATCACACTGCAATATTAAGTCTTGGAGAAACCTGTGCCAATTTAAAAAAAAAAAAAAAAAGAATAAAAAATTATGGTAACAATTTATTCAAACCTTTTCTAATATTCCATCCAAGTTTTTAATGTTAAATTGTAATACAGGAAAGCACTGAAAAAAATTAAATAAGAACCTGGTGGATTAAACAAGTTGAGGTCAAAGTTTCAACACTTTCACATAGAAAACACTGTTGATGTTGTCTGCCTGCAAAAATTTTGAAATTTCCTTGGCTCTACTGTCCAATAGAAGGGTGTCCCATCAGAAATCTTTTGTATTCATGAAGTTATTCAGAGCAAGCAGTTTCACATGCTCTAATGAGCTGTATGTGAAGACAGAAGACATGCACTTAACCAACAAACAATGTTTTTTTCTCCACCCTGTGCTCAACAGAATGCAAAATAAATTCCATTATTTGCTTCATTTGCGTCTTTTGGGGACAGTAATATATGGTAAACATTATTAGTGCTTTACATTGACATCTGTCTGTGGAAGAAGGACTCAGAAGTTAGTCTTACCACAGGGTATAAATTATCACTGACCTTCTGAAAAGAGAGTCCCAGACTGCGGCTGGGAACACCAGGAGTGGGGATGTCCCTGCAGGCCAGCCGGTCTTTGAGAATCTTTTTTAATGCTCATTGTAAATCCTGAAGATGTACAGAAATTTCAGTTTCTGTGATGCTTTATAAACCACAGGAATATATTTAACACATTAATAAAGGCGAAAAAAAGCCAAACAAACCCTAGGAACAATCCAGTTCCTGTCATCTCTCTTGATTTTTTACTTAGTAGACTTCTTTACGGATTAAAAAACTTTTTTTCTTCTTCTTCTTGTAAAGAGTGTTCATTGAAGCTTGGCCAATAGATGGTATCACCCTTTCCAAAGTCTATGCTATGGGAGGCCTATGGAAGCATATCTGCTCAAGGCATTCATGCAAATTATTACTTACTGCCCTATATGCTCATAAATTAATAGCTTCTCTGTGGATGAAAAACAGAAATTAGACAACCATTAAGGTTGAACAATGTATAAAGAATATTAAATATTAATATATGAAATGAAAAAATATTGCAAGAGATATGAATAGATATGCCAGGAGCATAACAAGCCAAACCTAGGAATGTAAATAATAAAAACATGTTTTCAGCTAGATATTCTGGATGGTTTAGTATTCAAATTAAAGTTTGTTTTCCCATTCAATAAAAACAAAACAAAAAAGTATTTACCGTTGTTGCCTTATTTGCATGAGAGTTCATTTTCCTCCTGTGAACAGAAACAGATCTTTAAGCGGAGGCGAATCAGGATGGAAAGGCCACTTTCTCATTGGTGTGTTTTTCAAGGAACATTTCAGTGAGGTGTGGATGGCAGCTCTGCAAGTTCAAGAGCAAGAATACCCCTTACAATTTTAAGTGTTATTTGAATGAATAATTGCGGAGCTAGCTTGTGCATTTTAATGACTTGTGTCAGCAGCAGCTATAAAATTGAAATGGAAATTGGATGAAGAGTTTACTTAATAGTAGGATAAGATTGCCTGTTGCTAAAGTATTGCGGCTGACTGCATGTGTCACTTGTCTCTGGCAATGATGACTCTCGTTACAGCCCCATCGGAGCTACAGAACCTATCATTTCACATGGTGCAGCAGCCGTAAACGATCATGTTAAAAAGACCTGATTTCTTTGTGGATCCAAGTTCATTTTTTAAATCCATTACACTCTGGCCAGCCTTAGCTTCAGCTTATTTCTGCTAATTCTGAATTAAATACTACTGGTCTATGTCCCCGTGAGAATTACCGCAAACGCACTCTGTATGGATTTTGACCTTGGCCGTAGATTGCTTCAGCCAGTCCAGTCCTTGATTCAGCCTCCTGTTAGGTCCTTTGGAGTGAGAAGTGCACCCATTATAAATATACATTTGGTGAAACATTGGATGGAGAACGCCCTTGCTCCCATAGACTCAATTTTACAGACTTGCATTTAGCCATCATCATGTTCATTTCCAAGAGCTCAGGCTGGACTGTATCACAGGGTACTTTCCAAGAACTCCAGATCCACTCTTGCCTAAACCCTCAGTGCAAATCCAAACCAAGATGCAACAGCACCTCACTTTTAAATTATGTACAAATAGTTGCATGGGCTTCGCTTTAGTTAGGGTACTGAATCTGGGCTGTTCCCATGCTGTGGGCTGTTTTGTGGGATTCATAGGAATGAGAAAACAGTAAGAAGGAATCTGGTATATTTGGAGTAGGCAGAAATTGTTTCTCAGGATAGTCCCAAAACAGTCTAATGAACATAGATATCTGAGGATTTCAGATCTAGATACTTGGTTTAATCAACACACACACGCACACGCAAGCACACACACTCAGAGCACACCCTGGCTCAGAAAATGATTAATTGCTAAAGCTTTTGATTAATATCTATCATGGAAAAGATCCCAACATGCATCTTAGGAAGGAAGGCTCTCAGTTCTGCCCGCAGTTTGCAAAAATCTGAATCCTGACTACATTTCAGTGCTGGTAGGAAAAAATGTTTCAAAATGACTGCTGTATTTGTATAAAACACAATAAGCACACAAGGCAAGATACCAAGCCTTCCAAAGGCACAAGTCTAGCTGTTGCAGTGCTTGGGGCTCTGTCCAACGTCGAGAAAATCCGAAATAACATTGCTCAACTGTACTATCAGACATAAGGTCAACCAGGTTCAGCTCCAAAGGAGGTGGCATCTGTTACCTACCTCATGTTTTAGTAAATAGTCTGTTTTTTATGTGACAAGTGCAAACACAGATACAAATTAATGGGAAAAGAAAAGCCCCAATTGTCCATTTGTGTCACATTGCAAACTGCTGGGTGAAAAACAGCCCAGCATCATTTAATCATTCTGTTTTCCCTTTCCTTTTTCACTCATTACATTCATTACTGGTCACAAAAGACTGCTCACAAAACAGCTAGTGATTTTAATTTAATGCATCCTTTCTAAAACCTGCAGGGAAATTAAAGGAGGGAGCAACCTGGAGAGGGCTGGGGAGCAGGAGGGGGAAATGGGGCTTGGCACATCTGAAGCTTTAAATGCTAATAGTCAAACATTTCCCAAATAGAACTGAGCTGACCCCAAACACATTGGGAGGGCTTAACTCATTAGTTTGCAAATTGAGTCAAATTGACAGAAGGAGTTTCCTTGCAGTGCCTTTAAATCTCTGATGGAGGCTGGTGAGTGACCTCTCAATCTGACAGGATGACAGTTGCCAAACCATCTCAACATCACAAAATCCAATAAAACAAACTAAAGATCACCAGGGGCTGGTGTGGGGTTTTTTTCCCCACATTATGCAAAATGTTGTTGTCGCCACCTCCACCTAAATTTACAGGCATCATTGGTTTAAAAGGGATAAGGAAGAGCAGTAAACAACAAATCTAATCAGAACAGGGTGAAATATTTGGGAAGCGTGACAATATTTGGCTGGGGCAATAGAAAGCCCATGGAGCACAGCTCACCTGGGAGACACTGCTCTGGCAGACAGCTAGCCAGTATGAGGGGTTAGCTGGTAGATTTACTCTTTCAAGTCCTGATCTGCTGAAATCAATAGAAAGGCTCCCACCAACACTAGCAGGGTGATTCTGCCCCTCTACTCCACTCTTGCAAGACCCCACCTGGAGTACTGCATCCAGCTCTGGAGTCCCCAACATAAGAAGGACATGGACCTGCTGGACCCTGTTCAGAGGAGGGCCACGAGGATGATCCGAGGGCTGGAGCACCTCTCCTATGAGGAGAGGCTGAAAGAGCTGGGGCTGTTCAGCCTGGAGAAGAGAAGGCTCCGGGGAGATCTTATTGTGGCCTTCCAGTACCTAAGGGGGGCCTACAGGAAAGCTGGGGAAGGACTTTTTACTAGGGCATGTAGTGATAGGACGAGGGGGAATGGCTTTAAACTGGAAGAGGGCAGGTTTAGATTAAACATTAGGAAGGAATTTTTCGCTTTAAGGGTGGTGAGGCACTGGAACAGGTTGCCCAGAGAAGTTGTTGAGGCCCCATCCCTGGAGGTGTTCAAGGCCAGGCTGGACGTGGCCTTGGGCAACCTGGTGTAGTGGGAGGTGTCCCTGCCCATGGCAGGGTGGCTGGAACTCGATGATCTTCAAGGTCTTTTCCAACCTAAACCATTCTATGATTCTATGAGAACAGGGAAATATGCACCATAAGGGAGGCCAAAAGGGGCAGTGCTGGCATAAGCATTACTTGGGACAGGGTGCAGCTCACTGCAGCCAGAGGAATGGGGTCTATCTCCTGAACAAGGTGTTCACAACGGGGTGTCTGCCTGGGAGCTGGGTGTCTATGCTGGCACAGCCTGGGGAGCTATTGCTCTGCCCAGACAGAGGTGCTTGCATCCCCCTGAGCTCCTTTGACCCCTCTGACCAGATCTCCAGCAGTAGCCTTGGCATCCATTTCACCTCAGGCTCCTGCACGCTCATGTGCTTCAAACCAGACATCCTGGATGGCAAAAACCAGCTTTCTGCTTTGTCAGCCCCCTCCATGAGCTGTTTGCCTCCTCTTGTAGAAAAAGGTGCTGCAGTCACTAGCCTCCTGCTTCTGGCTAGAAATGATGCCAGAAGAAAAGCCCTGCTCCCACAGAGAAGCTCCAAAAGACCTTGATGACTCCACTATCTACCACTGGGAAAAGCTGTTGGTGGCTGATTTTGATAGCAGGTTGCCAAGGATGCATCACAACAAAAGAGTAAGACTTCTACTTAGTTTTCAGAAATAATTTCACAGCAAACTGGGAGGAGGGGAGAGGGAACCCCGAACAAACAGATTACAAATGTCTGGAAGGGCTGTTTAAATATGAGTTTAAGGCAGATTAGTCCAAAGCATACAGAGTAAAAGTCCTCCAACATACTCCAACATACTGCTGTATGTACCTTCTTTAGGATGCCGTCCAAAGTCTATTGGTCTTGACTTGATTTCCAAGTTACTTGCCTTGGAAATTGGTCTTGGTCCTTATTTTTCTTTTTCATATTCAAAGTGTGGTTCTGGTGTTTTACTCAAGGGTCTCCAAAAGATTTTGTCTGTATTCTCACACCTTCTACTCTCCTCTGCCAGAAATGTGTCTGCCATGATGGCCTAGTCAAGTAACTCATGAGTTACCAGTCAAATGCTCGCTTGTAACTGTAATCAAGGAATGAAGACAAACAGCCTTGGGACACCAATTAAGATATCCAGTTCTTTTGACAGACCGTGTCCTAAAGTACAGCCTGTTTAACACAAAAGGCAAAAATATGTCCTTCAGAAATACTCCTCTGCATCCTAGTGCTAAGGATATGGATTCAGAAACTAATTACGGCTGGCTAGCTAAAGTGTGAACGTGCCTCAAAGCTGGCTTGCTTTAATTGCTCCTCTCCCCACAGTAAATCTCTCTCCCTAGGCTGGCTGTTTACCCCTCATTTACTTGCTGAGGAGGAAACTCTCCTGGATGTATCCCATGGTAAGAACTGGAGCATTGGCAGTTATTGCAGGGCAGATGACTTATGCTGTTTACACTTTCTCCTCCCTCACAGTAACTTGTTTGTGTGACTATCCCCTATCCCATAAACCTGGAAAATGAATTTAGCAGCAAAAATAGGGGCAGTGAGCTAGGTCTAATTGCCTTGTGAGTGACGGCAAATCATTCCTTCAGTGCAGTAGCTGTCCCCTTTAGCTTGACTGTTTACCCAACAGAATTATTCTGCAATGCGACCTGGTTTTGTTATCCTGGCTGAAGTTCTTGTTTCCTCGCAAAAATTAATTTTGATAAATAACTGGACACAATTTGCCTTTTTGAGGGAGTGGAGGGAAGGGAGGGAAGGCCATAGGAAATTAGATGTTGAACGCTTCAGTCTGCTCTGCTTCATTGCTTCTTTGCTCTCCTTTGCCTTTTACTAATGGGTGTTATATTTCCGTTTATTCTCCTTTTATTTCTGTTGTGTTGAAGAACCTCTTTTGGTCGCCTCTTATGTCCCTTGCTAATTGAAATGCATTTTGTGTCTTAGATTTTTGATTTTATCTCTGTCACATAACCCTCAGTTTGGTGGGAGAATTTTAACAAGGGGGTTTCCAAGAGGCTTTGCAGCTTCTCCTGCCAATGCAGCAAACCATTGTGTTGTAAACACATCCAGGGCTGCCTGACGATTGTGGGTTATTGTGTTCCTCATATTAATTACCCTCTATAGGGAGAGAGTGTGCAGAAACATTGTGAAAACCTTGTCTTCTCTTCCTCCAGCTTTTTGTTGCATTCTCACATTCTCGGCGTCCAGCTTTCCACTGCTCCTCATTATCTCACGCGTTGCACGGTCCTTTTTGTCTGCGTCCTCTTTTGCAACGAATGCAGAGTCTGTTTTCTTAACATCCCTTCCCCACTGAAACACCTGAGGCCTCCTCTCATACTTGCTGCTCTTTTCTGCTCTGTTTCTACTGCTTGATGCCCGTCTTGTAAAACAGCACCTGATATAAACACACCATTTTAGGTGTGGTCTTACACTTTTCCAGCTGCTGCCAGGCAAGAACTTTATTTCCAAGTTCAAAACTGCTCAGCTCTCATCTTGGCTCGTGTTCAACCACGCAGCAGCTCCATCAGGATCCTCATCCTGGTCACCCAAGAAAAATCCTCTTGTCTGTGCAAACACTCTCAGCCACTGTTTGCTGCAACGAGGTACCTTTTGCGCACACATTTCTATTTGCCTTTTTAGACTCTAGGCATTTTCGGATAAGAACTATTCACTCAGTCTTTCTGCAATAGCATCCCTCACATTATGGCTGCTGCCCTAAGATATAATAATAACTGTTAATCTGCTGAGTGCCTGAACTAGAAGAGCTGCCTTGCTTGTGTGGCTGAGAGAAGCTCTCTCTCTCTTTGAAAACCCACTTCTCCACATGGATAAAATGAAATCTACGGGAAGAAGCTTTTGTATGAGCTTTTAAAATTTTAGACCTCGGAGATAAATCAAGCGCCCAGCCCTGAACTCTCTTTTTGAGATAACCCCCCGCGAATTTGACAAAAGAGTAACCCGTACCAAGGACACCGAATGAAACCCCATCTAATTTTTAATACCTACTTCAGCTCCCAGGAGCATTGCCCAGCTCCCCAGGTACAGCAACATGCCCGAGTCGTGTCCCGCAGCCATACCAAGCAAGACCCGGTCATTTGTCCCCATCCTACCCTCCTCCTGCCCCCTCCGAGCATCAGGGAAGGTTGTCGGTGGCACCCACCACCGCAAAGAGCCAACGCAGCTGGGGTGAGTTGGTGCCTGGAACCTCTATTTAAAGGAGGACAAACATGAATGCCCCTGCTGTGGAGGACGTTTTTGGCTCCCTAGCCCAGACCACAGGGTTTGGGAACCGGCAGGTTTGCCCTCTGCCTCGCTGGAGAGAGGTGAGCTTCGTTGAGAGTCTGAATGGCAGAGTTTGGTTGACAGGCATTATTATCTTCACCTGATGAAACATCCTGCTGAGGTAGAATACCCTGCTGAATGGTGACAGGGATACCCGATTTTTAATTATTTTTACACGCAGGAGAATGGAAAGTGTGACTATAACATGCCAGAACAGCTCCTGTATTTCATTATTTGTGGCAGGTATTTCAAAATCAACAAAACTTTAGAAAAAACACTCTGTACACGTATAACATCTGTTATCTTTTTTCTAATCCTTTAAATCCCTTAATTTACTCCAAAGTTGTTTAAACTGTTATCAACCTCTTTTGAGGGCTCTACATCTTAATCACAACTATATGACAAATATTTGATGATATAGTATGTATCTGGCAAATACTTAGGACTCAAATGATAATACCAAAATAGAGGTTTCATATGATTACAGAGACTAAGGGATTAGAAATTAGATTTAAATGGGTCCAAGGGGCAAATTCAAAGACTTCAAACATCTTTTTAAAAACAAGATGCCATGGTTTGAAAAAAAAAGATTTCTAAAATGAATTTGCCGATGATCTCTCCTCCAGAAAAATTCTATCATTTCATCAAGCTTATTTATTTATTTAAACTGCCTTTGAAGCTCTTTTATTTCAAGGAAAAAAAAATTTAGTTTGACTGCATACATTACACAAGGGGAAAAATAACACCCATGTAAAACCTCAGTGGGAACTTTCTTGTTTTCTGTTTCATGGGGAGCAAACATTTCCCCAGAGCTGCTTTTGAGTTTTGTGGCAAGTTGAGCCTCCAGGTAAATCCTTCTGAGAGGGAATGTAGTGCTCAGAAATGACACATAATGACAAGATGGGGGTTTGATCTCCAGACTGAGGCAGTGAGCTTGAGGAGCATCTGGTGGAGCATCCACACAGCGGCTGCCTCTTGGTAGGGGCTAATCCCAACAGAGATCTAGTGCTCGGTACAGTTGCCCACACACAGATGGGCAGCACCATCCAAAGTGTCCAACATGTCCCCACAGGGTTGGCAGGTACGTGGGACCCCAGGGAGAACCGTGACCTGGCGTAGCCTTGGTTGCCCAGCTGCTGCCACATTAGAGTTATGGACTTGACCTCCCCTCAGCAGGGCTCACCAGGCTAAAGCTGCTGTGACCGTATCACTGCCATTTCCAGAGCTGCTCTTCCTGGACTTGGCTAGAGCACCCCTGCGCCATGCTGAAGGATGCACTATGGACTCACCAAATTGGGGAATCGCTGTTCCAAGCTAGCACATCTCCTCCTCATCTCCCTTTTTTCCAGGATGAGATAAGGTTGGGTCTGAACTTGTGGGATGCTCATTATCTCTAAGAGCTGCTGAGCACCTTTAGGATCAGGTTCTGCAAGAGTTTTAAGCTTCCATTCACTTTTTTTTTTTTAATCCCAAGTTAGATTTCGGCTAGTTTTGTGCCTGGAGCTAACTCACTGGAGGTTCGCATGAGCACTGGTGCCAGAAGAAGGGAGGGGAAAGGAATGTACAGCCCAGGGTGGGGAGGGAGGGTGGATCACCTTGTCCTGAGCCACCCTGCAGCAGCACCCTCTGAGGATGAGGGGTGCAAAACATCCTCCAGAAAATCTTTAGCATTATGGGTGCTGGAGAGTAAAGGCACGAATTTTTCTTCTTACTATTTGCTTTATTTTGTTTATGACACTGATCCTCAAAGCAAGCCCATAACCAAATATAGCAAGCTGTGGTGCCAGCTCCACTGTTCCTCTCCTACAAAGGATCCCAATTAGGGAGAAAGTGCCAGGAAAACCTGCTGAGATACCGGGCCAGAGAGCACCACTGCTTTATTCCTTCGGGAGAAGGGTTAGCAGCTGAACAGAAGCAAAACCTATGTCTTCAGGGCCCAGTGGACAGGACACAATGGGAAGCAGGAGGCCAAGACAGGAGGACTAATGCTGGAGATGCTAAACATGCAGGCGATGTGCCGGGCCTCGGCACTGATGGTTACTCTTCCCCCTCGCTGTGTGTTTCACTGTGTCACCATTAGCTCCAAAACAGCATCAGTGAGCGACCCTCATGGATTCCATGGAAATCCTGAAGAAGGGGTGGGGGGAATCTAAGGAAAGGGATAAGCACACCTAATTAGCAAAGAGTACAGTATATTTCCAGGTGGATTTCTTCTTGGATGGGGACTAGAGGTGGGTATGGCCTGTGTAATTGAACTAGCTCTTCCTACCATGCCTCTTTCCACCGCAAAAGCCTGGTCACGTAGTCCTCACTTGAAGAGATTTACGTACTGGGTGACTACTATTTGCTAGGACTTTTAGTGGTTTTTTTCTTCTATCCTTTTCTTCTTTGATCTCCTTGCACAAAACCTTGAAATGGAGAGTCATCACATAATACCAAGAACACAAGAAATACCACTGCCTGTAGATGAAATAGCACTTAGTACAACTGTTTTTAAATTTAATTTTATCAGCGTTGAAACTTCTGTCTTACGAAAGGGGAAAGCCAGTCTTTGCTGGATGTTTGCTCTGAATGGGAAAGTCAGGAGTCTACGGATTTGAGAGGCTCTTTTGTTAATGCTTTGACTGATGCTTAGAATAATATGAAAAAA
>NW_009646761.1:562008-571233 GCF_000708025.1 Charadrius vociferus | reverse complement strand
AGCTCAGGTGTCTTGGGCTACTATAAACTTCAGAGGCAAAGTTTAAGAAACAACCTGAATTCAAAAGAGTTTGTGTTGTCAGCTACAAGAGTAAAAAAATGTTATCGGCTGTTTAAGCACTGCTGACTAATGTATATTCAAAAGCAAATCAACACAGTCGCACCCACTCTTCAAGCATCAAGGAAACCAGATGAGACCAGTGTCTCAGAGATATGGTGTCAAAAGATATTTTTTTTTAGACAGTGGATGGAAGGGGAGAATCGCATTAAAATGTAATGTTTGTCAATGGCAGCGATAAAAAAAGAAAACTTCCCCGGCCATTGCTGGCTGCCGCATGCAGCAATCTGAATACATTGGTAATGTGAGGGACTGATTAGTCCTGTAAGGCTGCCTACAGGTTAGCAGGCCTCATTTCAAATCTCTGACAGCAATATGTGTCGTTTCATGCTTCATCCTCATTCCCCATGTTCAACACAAACCGGGGTCACTCTATATATGGAAATCACTGTCTTCAGGGCAAAAAAATTAAAAAAGGTGAGATTGCCGCTTTAACCTCACTGGCCTCAGAAAATATGTTTTAGTCTGATACATTATACTAGTAGGAATTATTTATCAAGAAGATACAAGCTCGATATTTCAGAAATAATGAGATGTTCTGGTTTTGCAGCTGAAATTTTATGGTCCAGAGAGCATCAGCTATGAATCCAGAGAATGAAGTAAACTCGCAATGAATGATACACAGCATGCAGCTGAAGTAAAATGGCTGTGCAAAGGGTAATATGAAAGTTATAACACAGGGCAAAGCTCACTATGTCCAAAGTGCCTTTGTTGCCAGAGACAGATGTTTCGAAGACAGTGTAGGCACGAGATGCTCACAGCATTTATTGAGGGAAGTTTTGCCAGGGAAAGGAATTGCCCGATGAGAA
The DNA here is from genome assembly GCF_000708025.1 of Charadrius vociferus. Classification (NCBI taxonomy): domain Eukaryota; kingdom Metazoa; phylum Chordata; class Aves; order Charadriiformes; family Charadriidae; genus Charadrius; species Charadrius vociferus. Next base: position 570,307 of record NW_009646761.1, on the reverse strand, counting down.
ACTTCAGTCGGCAACCCTCAAATCCTGCAGCTTATAAGACCTACTGAAGAATTCGTGGCAAGATAATTTGACAGACGAAATGCAATGTTCAAGCACTTGGTGTGGAGAGATTAGTTAGGCTGCAGCAAAGGCTGGGGGTTCTCTCCCAGCATGGGGTGGATTTTCGCTCATACCTTAATTTTTCTAGAACAAAAGAAGGTGTGTAAATCTCTAGGAGTTGTTTTATACCACTGTTTCCTAGCAAATGTCTGTGATTTGAAGGAGACAGTGAGGGAGCTCTGTCTGTCTGAGCTCAGTATACTTTTGCGTGACTTTGTTTAGTTTTCTTTCTTGTCTGATGAAACAAGCTGAGCGAGGAACTTCCATTTGGTCTTTTATTAGTCTTGGGTTAGGGTTCTTAAATGTCAGACACAGAATCGGTTACCGCACTAATACTGCAGTCCAAAGTAATTAATGTTTAACATGGCTTGTGGGGATTATAAACTGCGTGTGATCTAACGTGGACAGGAGCACAGCCGTGAGGAGCCAAAGCCAGTCCTTGCAGCTGCTCACATCCCTACAAGGCGCCAGCGTCCAGGTGCTTTGTACCTACCACAGGTAGGAGGGCTCAGACCAGGGACTCAACCCCTGGCATTGCCATAGGTTCCTGTCCTTGTATCACCCAGCCCTCTCTCACACCCGCTTCCCTTTCTACTGGCACAGGTTGGGTGGCAGTTTATAATCTCCTTTTTAGTGCTTTACCACCTGTAAAATTTCAAAAAAAAAAAAAGAACCATAAAGTGTTGTAGGATGAGATGTACCACTGTTCAAGTCAGTTTTTACCTGACAGTGCTGGGGAGCCAATCTGAAAAATGAGAATGGGTATCATACCAAAAACTAGGATCATTGTAATCTGCAGCCGGGTGACCTCAGAAAGAAACACAGTGAGTGGCCCCTCACTTTCTTTTCCCATTTTAGGCTGTTAAAGATCATTTCCAAGCAGTTCTTGGGTGCAGGAAAAGGCTATTACTTCCCCTGGAGATGGGGATATAAGTCCAGCTCTGAACACCTGGGACTCTCTCAGCCCCCAGTGGTTTTGGGCTGCTGAGTCCGCACTGCACGTGCTGTTCAACACCCAGGAGCAGCTCTACCCAGGCAGCACGTCCCCCTCCCAACGGCAGGGTTTGTCCCATGGATAAGATTCACCACAGCTATCTGGGGAGAGGATGGTGAGGAAAGGGTGGTGATGGAGAAGATGGTGAGTATCGATGCTGCCTAAGCCCCAGACTTCATCTAGGTTGGTATCATCGGCCACCCAAAAGAGGAAGTTTAGTAAGAGGGAACTAACTAAGAAAGGAACAATAAAACAAATATTCTGTGTTGTTAGTGCTGTAGAATGTGTTCAGTCTGTCAATTTTAACTGGTCTAACCCCCCAGGAAGGCTGACACAGGACAGGCCTGTGATACAACGCTGACAAGGAGCTGGCACTCAGTTATGTAGAAGGAATGGTGTCACTTTGGGCACCATGAAGTGTCCCAGATGGACTCCAGCTGTGTCTCCAGAAGAGCATGGGTCTCTAGTCCTGTGCTGTCTCCTCCGGCCCACGCAGAAATGTGGGATACCCAGCGTATTCGCAGCCAACGAACCCTTCATTGGAGAAAACGTGTGTGCTATGGCTAACCCTCTTATATTTTCAGGCCTTTTTATTCAACATAAATATTTAGCAGCTCTTAAGTCTGTGCAAAGATCATAAGACTGCACACAACAGACCCAGGCCAATACAAACGCGATGTGGTATTTTAAGCCGTCTAGTTACGGTCCACATCCTGCACAGATCTGCGATAGTGCTACAGTTGCCCATATCCAGACCATTCCCACATGTGTTCCCAGCCTCTGGCATCCATGTCTGTACTCCTGTGTTTGGACCCACTCAACATTTACTGTGCCTCAAAGCCAGGTTCCTCTTCACAGAGCCCCAGAAATCGGAGCACTCAGGCCTGGATGCTCAGGGGCAGCTTTTCCAAGAGGGTACAGGGTGTTGGTGTTGAGACTTTTCAAAAATTCAGCCATTTTTTAAGTTTAGTTGCACTACATATGTCACCAGAAGAACACAGCTCCTTGGAGCTGCTCTGGAAGATCTTCTCATCTACGTAGAGCTCAGACTGAGAGATACCAATGAATAATGAGAAAGAGCAGAGCTTATTCTAATGTCAAATTATTCTAAAGTATAATTCAAAGCTGCTTCATGTGACTCAGTCCAGGGTAAAACAGATCAAGAAGTGCATCTCCACTTTGTTTCCACTGTCAACACACTCACAGCATGCAGCAACGTAAATCTTAGATGACTGCTGAAACTCTCAGTGTAGAATTTGGGTTCAGGACATACGTTTGAATACCGGTTAAGAACCTGCATCTCTTCTCACTCAATGGCTATGAAGAGTTCTGGTTTATCCTGTGTAAGTTAATGGGTCAAATAGCAGGCCAATATCATTCAACATGGGGTAGTTGATCACAGACAAGCCACTGTAGGCCTCTGAATCATGGCGATGCACAGAATCACCCACCAGTTCTGGAAAGAAATTTCGTTACTGCTCTGGCTTTCACACCAATGACTTCTTTGAGGAACGGACGTTCTTCACAAAGAAGGGGTTTGGGTCTGTGAGTGACTTGGGCCTGAAAGACCGGGCAAAAAGTAGCCTAACATGATAATAATAAAGCATCTATTGTCCTGGACCTGCTTCTGGATTTCTTATTTCTAAACATGTATCCTCAGTGCTCCTCAGTAAACAGAAGTAAATCGGGCACTCAGTCTCTGCATCACCTGTGATTGTATATACAGCTGGGATGCTGGGAGTGCAAGGAAGGACTGAGATCAAGTATTTAAAATGGATACCTCTGTTTCAGAGTCATCTGACCTCATTTTAGGCACCCAACAGTTCACCCAAGTCAGGAATCCAAACGCTGGTGGCTTTTTTACGCAGTCATAGGGGAGGAGGAGAGACTTCCAGAGAGGAAATTCAACCTGTTTAGCATCCTAGTGTGGCTATCTCCACTTGGTGGGTGACCTTAGGTGAGTGTGAGTCCCCTCCTCTCTGCACAGCCTGACGGTGACTGACTTGCTGTCACTGACCGGAGCACGGCCTGTTTGCTTTACCAGAGCACTCTGCTCGGTGTTCAAACCCATCCAGCACTGAGCAATGCCAAGATGATACCACCTGTCAGTATGGACAGAGCAACCATGAGGCTCTAAAAAGAAATTGCCGAGTGTTATGGTCACGTGCTTGTCCAGCTACAGTCAATGGCGATGTTCCTGTTGCTGGTAAGAGCATCGGGATTTGGCCCAAATTGTTGACACAAACAAGCACACAGTTGATTTTGACACTGAAAGAGGAAGAAAAAAATGAAAACTATGTACAAAATCGTGGCAAGAGAAGGAAAAAAGAAGAGTTCATCTGAAGGTGACTGAATGCTGTTTTAGAGCTGCTGGTTGCTCTTGCTGGTTGATCAGACTTGTGTACTAGTTAATATGAATGATTTTTCTTCTTCTTTACATTTGCTTCTTATTTTGAGTCCGGATGCTGTGCAACATTTCTGCAGAAAAAAATGCACTTGTGAAATGCTGATTTTCTGCAATTAGTTTCTGATTTTTCAAATTTGTCCTTCACTCCAAGGCTTTTGAGCCTCCATCAAGCAGCATTTTTGAGAGACTATGGGAAAAAAAAAATCCTTACAAAACAAAAACAGTATTTTCAGAATTCCACTCTACTGCTTTCAGACTATTTCCATCAACCCTCTTATTCATTTTGATTTATTTCCATCCATAAGCAGACTAACGCTTTTCTATGCTTTTATTGTTCTTCAAGAATAGGCCTTCTATTGGAGAAAAATAATGTCTCTACGACCACCACTTTGCTCAATGCAGATCTTCATTAATCTGCAGCCACAGTACAGGCTTTTAGCAGCAAGCACTTTTGATGGGAATTGAATTTGATACTGCATTATGGTTGTAGGGCTTCTCACAATAGACTGTGTTCTTTTCTGTGTCTGTGCACAATCAGAGAGACCCAATTAAATAATTTGGTGCAATAATGGAGAACAAAAGAGTATGAGGGCTTAAAGTGAGGGCTTCAGCATTTGTATTCTCCCTTTTCTGTATCATGTTAATTAATTTGCCTGAAAACCAAAAGAAAGAACATAATGTGAAAAGCATAGCTCATCTACAACATGGAGGCACTTTAAATGCAGATACCATACCAAATCAACATGTAACAAAAGAACATTCTTTGCATTTCCATAAGAAAAAAATAAAATAAAGTTGCCAGCTCATGTTGAGTGGCCCTGGCTGCGGCCACTGGAAATAACGGTAGCTATTTTGGGGGGGGAAAAAAACAAGTATTAAGGACAGGATAATAATTTGTGTCCCTGTGATAACATCTACAAATAAATACGCAGTTTTGAAGCCTAATTGGTGGGTGGAAAACGAATGGACTCAACAGAGACAGATATCTCAATCTTTCTGGGCCTTTAACATTTTTTTTTTAATCTTCTGGGCTTAATTCTAGTCTATTCTTCCCATAAAATAGCTCGAAGCAGACGCTTCCAGAGAAGTCCAGCCCCTGCTCCTCTGTCTGACTTAGAAACTCCAACAGTATCGCAATGGGCACTGGGGCAGCCTCTGCCCCGCCGGCACTCCAGCCTTCACCTGAGTTTATCCAGCAGAAAAGATCCATTTACCCACTACTGAAATAAATACTGCGGCCCAGCGGCCGCGCAGTCCTTATTCACTCCTCAGAGCCTGGAAGTTGAGGTGAGCGAGTGGAGATTGTTTGCAGCTCGGATGACAGGAGCTGCGCTGCACTCCTCAGTGATGTCTCCTCCATAGTCCCCCTGCAAAGGTGAGCTCTCTGAAGGGAACCCCTGAGATCTGTAAAACTGGCAGTTGGCCACTTTTCCCGTGATAAATCATTTAAGCTATTAATTGTTTGAAGTCCTAAAAGGTGCAAACCCAAGGATTATTCTATTGTCTCTTGTTCATTAGCAAGGGGAAGAAGAATATTTGCAGAGCTGTGATCTGATTACTTTCATTATTCTTACCTGTTAAACACTACTTTGGGGATATTAAGGGGAACAATTTACCTAAAGGTTACACATCTTATTTCACAGTATATTAATAAAAAGCACTGCATCTGGGTAAAAATGTGGTAACAAATGGGGACTTCAATCCAGTTTAGAAATTTACACAATTATGTATTTTTAAAATAGAAAGATATATGTCTTAGCTAGCTACAACTAGCTGCTTTCTAGCTGGAAAAGCTGGAAAGCTTCTTAGCATCAGCCCTGTTGTATCCCCTCCACCTCCACAGAAAGCCCTTTAGTTTTGGTCTTGAGCTACACAGCAGGTTCGTAACTGCAGCTGACAAGGCTACCTGCGCATCACACACGCTCTTAAAAGTACTGAGAATGATCACCACAATACCTCTCATCAAGGTGTATTACATACCTTTGCTGCTACAGTGCCGTACTTCCCAGCAGAGACGTCTTTTTATATCAACATTCCTTCTGAATATTACTTGTGTTGACAAGTTACTAGAATGAAATCTGGGTGGGAGGATCTGGAGGTATCACAAATGGCTAAGATATTTGTGGCTTTTAATCATTTCAATTATCTGGGCATTTCCAAACAACTTTTTTTTTTTGCTTTTTTTTTTTTTCCTCTAGAGGCTAGGGGTCTTATCTTCCTCCCTCCTCCTTAAACATGTTAAATATATCACAACACCAGTGTGCTGCTTTGTTTATCACCATTTGTTCTCGAGATCAACTTCTCTGGGACACACCACCACCAGCAATCCTGGATCACCTACAGCACGGGAGGCTGCAGCCCTACTTATCAGCCTATTTGGTAGTACGTGTGAGCTATTGTGACAAGTGCTGTTCATTTTGGTAGGTCTTCAGCCCGTAATTAAAATATATGAGGCTTACAGTTGTTATGTTTCTACTTCCAGCGCAGGGACATGAAAACAGAATGTCCTCCTTGGATCTTAGGAAGTTACTTCTGAACATTAAAAAAAAAAAAAAAAAAGGCTGCATTTCTTCATATTCTCAGTTAATTCAGTCTAAAAGTGTCACACTTATTCAGCAGCAGTTAAAATAGGCTGTGATGAGAGCATGACAATTTCCAGCTAAACTAGAGGATAATTAGAAATGCCCCGTAGCAGGCAAGTCAGTGCTTCAATTTATTTGCTGTTTATTACCAAGTCCCTGCCCCTTGGGTGTAATGACTGTAAAGCAGCACCTGCAGCTTCCCAGTGTTTGATTTAGTGCTGTAAATGGTGCTCAGAGAGTAGATTAAGCTGGAATGTGATCAAACCTTATTTGCAATCCGATTATACAAACTGCTCCTTGCACTGACCAGATTGAAGTAATTTCCCTATAGAAACGTTACACTCACTTTGGTGTAAAAATGATTAACATTTGCTGACTGTAGGTCAGCCTTTCACTTCCAGTGTAATTCTTTATCAGGCAGGATGCCCATCTTTTTTCTTGTGTTTGCCACGTTTGTGTACCGGGCGGTATTTAACCAATGGATATAATCAACCCCCTTTTTTTTCAGGTCTTGTTGATGAATGATTGTAATAAATAAGCACTCCAGCATAAGCAGATTAAACCATTTTTTTCCCTGTTTGATTGTTCAGCAGTATTGACATGCTTAATGATCTAACAGAGAACGGCTACAGAATGAAGGAATTTCCATATTTTACTGAAAACGGCTATTGAGGTATTTATAAACAAACAGCCAGTACACACGTGGTGCTTCAACTTCAGCGCTGGGTAGGATTGCTGGGCACCCACATCAATCCAAGAACTAACCTACATTTCTTTCAAAAAGTGCCTAAATACTCACTGCCACTACTAATCCTTTCACTCTTAAATAATCAGCAACATAAGGCTTCTTGGTTCCTAGTAGCCTTTTTTTTTTTTTTTTTTTTTTTTTGCACCATATCAGGAATTCTGGATGTGAAAACTGTTTCTCAGACAATTAGCCTCTGGTAATGAAATGCAACCAAATATATTCTGCACACTGAAAGCAAACACTTGGCTCTCCACATATTTCTGTGACAATCAAAGAAATATTTTACCCTGAAATGCATTATCAAGCCTGACTCAAATACCAGCAATAACATGTTTTGTTGTATAACATTTTAAAGCTGATTTTCTACAGCCGTTTTAGCTGTAACCCTTTAGAGACCGCCGTCCTGAAGGTTCACAGATCACCACGCTCGCACCCAGTCTCCGTGGCTGATCTCTGGGAGAATACGGCGCCTGCCCTGGTCAACGGCCTGCGGACGGATATTCCTAAAGCGCTTTGCAATATGTACTGGGTAGAGTCATGCAGGCACCGTCCCGGAATCCTCAAAAACACCGTGCAATCTTTTGATGTCAAATAGCCACACTCACCTGCTGACAGACGGCGATTCCCTCCCAGCCGGTGATTCCCGTGCAAAGGTTGGGCTGAGGCAGCACCATGTTGGTCCCAGCACCGCGTGGAGGGGACAGGCGCGGGTTTCTCTGACCTATATGTGTCTTCTGGCTGTTTTTTATGATACCTGAAAGATTAGAATTAAGTCATGCCAAAAATGTCCGTTTCTCTTCAGCATTTTTAAGCTTCCTGTACAACAAGCGTTGAGGAAATTAACACCTGCAAGACAGAGGGCTGAATTATTTTTATGCTTTTAATTTTACTCCCTGATTGGAAAGAGAGAAAATTGGGTCCTGATGGATCTCTTCGTCAAAGTCAATTTTATCCCAATCCCACTGGAAAGAAGTGAGATCCTTCCACCCGTTGCAGAGGGCGTCAGATCAGCCCATTACCCTGCAAACAGGAGGCTTTTTTTTCACCTCGTTTTCTGAAGATCGCAGCAATCACCTGTAACAGAATACAAGAGCTGAGTTTCGTGAGAACAACTGGTCACAACATAACAATTTGTAGCGCAACTTTTCTTTGCTTTCACGGCAGCAACTCACTTTCCTTCGGAGAGAGCCGCAGATGCACAATGGCAGGGGCACGCCGCACAGGCGTATGGGGATGCTGCACCAAGCACTCTGTCCATAAATATAGCTCCTCATCGTCAAGCTGAGGAGAAGCATCTTGATGGCCCCGATACGAGATTATATTACTTAGTGTTTCACAAATGAAGCAACTTCTCCTCCTGGCTCTCTGCAACATCAAAAAGAAATTAGGAACAGTTGCTCTTGCACTCTTACGGCGGGAAAACCAGAGCCCCAGTGACACCTTGATTCCCTGAGTCTCACTGAATGGGA
>NW_009646761.1:539635-561981 GCF_000708025.1 Charadrius vociferus | reverse complement strand
TGTTCTTCTGCAGAGCCGCACAACGGGACCAGTATCAGGATAAGTAGACAGCCGGGTGTTTAAGTGCCTGTAGCAACAATGCGGAGCTGCGTGGCGTACAAGTTCTTGTAGCTCAAATAGATTGGAAAAAAGTATTTTAAGAGACTCCTGCGGACCATTTATAGGTTGAACGCCTCCCTAAGCATAGGAGATACATTTTCTGCTTTTGCTGTTTCTTTATCTTAATTCTTTCTCTGAACTTTTATTTCCGTTAATAAAACGATATCGCTCATGGGGGTTTTTTTATCATGATGCACAAGCCGTTTTGAGTTAATATTGATAGGAAGTTTAGGCGGGCTTTGAAAATGATCATGCTGGGAGCTGTTTCGTGTCAATAGGAATTTGTATGTCTGTGTAGGGACGGGAGGTAAGAGTCCAAGCATCTGGAGCCCACAGCCTTCGCTCAGGGAAAATGGGACTTCTGTTTCAGTGGGAATAGGTCTGAAAAAGGATCTCTGGCAGGCAAACTGTTCTTTTTTTTTTTAAGTGAGAAAAGGGAAAGATAGGCCATCTTTGGGAATGCTAGGGGATTTTTTAAGTTAGATATTTATTAAGGAAAAAAATCTTGCACTCAAGTAGCACAGCAATCCGGACTGCCAGGCTAGATTTTCCTGTTGCGTTTTTTCCCTGTTGTGCCAGCTGTCTCCCGACAGTACACTCTTGCAGTCATTCTCTACTTATTTTGTCTTTATTTACTCAGGCCAGCAGAAGAGATTTTGCAGCCCTAACAACAATCCCCAGGGCCTGGCTACGGCCAAGGAAAAGCTTGTCTTTAATTTGTACCTACCCTTCCGAGGGGGGTCGGGAAAGCCTCCGGAGGCCGTGTCGGTGGGAGGGAGCTTCTTTTCCCAGGGGACTGCCTCTTCCATTACCCTCTCGTGCACTCCGGCAGCCGGTGAGGCTGGAAAAGGATGCGATGGCCTAACAGCCCCTGCAATGATTTCACGTAAGCCTGTTGTTTCTTTGGTGGGGAGTGGAACACATGGAGTTCTATGTTTAACAGGATTATTATTTGTACACTGGCTGTCATTATGTCTGCAGTCGTTATCTCGCCACTGCCTCTGTTTTTCCCAAGCTAATCGGAGGTTGCCCTGTGTTTACAGTGGAGCACATGATGAGTGCTGAGGTATTCAAATACTTCAGATAAATGAAGACAAATGTCCCGGTGAAGGTTTTCAGGCGTGGCTGGAGGCTGAGGAGACATAGGATCGGTCTGGGGATGTGCTAGTCTTCTGTCTTCCAAAAATGGGTCCTGCCTGAAGCTATTCACATCAGGCACCTTGAAACTAATTTGGCTGACCAAACTCAATCTTACTTTGAGAAATTAAAAGTTCATAGTAGTTAAGTTACCATGAGCACCGCTAGGCTTTACTGTCCCTGATGGGACCCCCATTTCCTTGCCTGTTCTGGTGGCATGGCCAGCCATGGGGTCCCTGCAGCACCCCGCTCCTCATCCCCCCTCATGGGGCAGCTCAGCTCCTCCGTGCCCTGGCAGGGAGCTCAGGGTGCCCCGGGATGAGCCAAAACAGGGCAGTGGGTAAGGGTCCCAGGGGACCCTGTCCCATGGGTATTTTCAGAGCCCTGATACCAGCAACACCTTTACACAGAAGTTCTGCTGGTGTTGAACTGTGATTTTACAACCTCTTCTGTTAGGGTGTGCTGTCTGAGTCTGCTGCTTGAGGGCAGTTAGGAAGTCTAGGTAAGGACAAAACTGTGTGGGCTCACACATGCAGACCTATCTTCAAAACCTCTGCTGTTCCAGACTGGCCATGCTGCCCTGGCGCAGTCTCCATTGGCTCCCAAGCCGTGCTGTACATTTCGGAATACACAAAAAGCAGAGTGGTTCTCATGATGTGAAAGCGGGAGATGGGCAGTGCCAAATTCATTTTTGATTCTCATTTAAGCCAAGATCTAGACCCAGATGGCCAGAGTTTTAGAAAGATAATTAAAATTAGTATCACATACATTGAAAATATACTCTGCATGTCTCACATGCATTGAGGTCAACATTATTTGACTGAGAAGGTCACTGGCTGTATTTTAACACTTGTCCTACTCTCTTATAGCCAACATTTTGGACAGTCACAGCTACAAATGGCCATGGCTCATAAGTAGTCACCTGATCCCATGACAAAAATTAAAGCACTTTTGTCCAGTGTGGTGGCAGTGTCACAGCTGCTGAGAACTCAAATGCTGTCGATCAGATTCCAGTTCTTGCTGCAATCCTTCTGTGTCACTCTCAACTCACATAAACAACCAGTTTTGTATCATTCCACTTCATTACTGCTACCCCTGGTTGAGCCCAAGGGCTGGTTGAGAGGTAGTTATCAGTTGCTAATAAAGTATTTGGAGTTGCAGCCTGATACAAATTCATTGCAGAGGGATCTGCAGAGGTTCAGTCTCACTGCAAAAGCCAAGGGAAGCATCAAGAGAATTAAAAGCCACCTTGTAATTCACCACTAAGCCAAAGAATATCTCCCTCTGCATCTGCTCATGGTTTAGACACTAAAGCCTCTCTTACCCTCCTATGGAAAAAGCGGGAATGAAGCAGTGGTCCTGGGAAGTTGTTTGCTTTTGCTATGCTTTCCACAGAATCCAGGACTGAACTTTCTGGCTCAGTGAATCCCAGGACCTAGAGGAAGAGGAAACACCTGCCCTGGGGTGCAGATGGACCTTCAAGGAAGGTTGACGTACTTCTTCCTCACCTTCTTCTCTTCTTCCTAGGGTGTGCCCAGTCTAATACACATAGCCAGCAGTGCAAAACACAATAAAGATTAATCTTAAAGGAAATCAATTATTGTAGAAATGACATTAGCTCAGCACCATCAGACACAAATTGTTGGCTTCATTAGGCAACATCATTAATTCTCAGGCTGACTGGGATATCCTGTAAAACAAAATGGGTGGCTTGGTGCAGAAGTCTCTTGAAAAATGCAATAGAAAAATGCAACAGCGGGAGCTCGGGGGATTATTCACAAGAATTTGTGCTGCCAGCACAGAGATTCCTGCTTGGAAGTAAGTGAGGAGGGGAAAGACTTGTGTATGTCAGATGGTCAGAGCTTCACAACTGAGCTGCCAGCTCTGAAGCAGCCAAGAAAAAAGCAGGGGGGGAAAAAAAAAAAGCCAAGAAAAAAGCTCAAAGGCACCAGCCAAGGTATTGCCAGTAAATGCAGGGAAATACTAAAGCCAGAACAGTCAAAGAGTGAAGAAAGAGGTGCCAAATGGGGACAAAAAAGCCCACGGTGCTGCAGCTGCTGCCATCGCTGCCATGCAGACAGAGGCTGCTGGTCACCTGGACTGTGGGCAAAGGGGCTGGGGAGAGGGGGCACCAGCAGGTGGGAATGAGTACAGAGCAGGGCTTCTTGGATGACTGGGAAAATGGCAGTCCTCTTTTAAAAGAGGATATTACAAGTGCTTGTCTTGGAAAAACAAAAACCCAAACCAAACCAAAACAAAACAGAACAAAGCTGAGGCGGGATATGGCTGCCCTCTCCAAGTACGTCAGGGGAGTAAAGCACAGGGCGGGAGAAGAGCAGTTTAAAGGACAAAGTTGGCACAAGAATAAGTAGGGTTGAGCTTATCCTTGCTAAGTTTCAGCTACAAGTCAAAGGATTTTGACAGTCGTGAAGTTCTAGAATAGCAATTGGATGTGGAAAAACGACCCACTTCTTAAGAAGGAGCTGAATAGTTTTACGAAATGTGAGGTGATGCTTGTGGCAGAGGAAGTTCCTGTGCCCCTTGTTTTCCATGATAACCCCCAGGATAGCTGCTGCATGACTAAGGGACCCTCACACACAGAGGCTTTGCAGCTCATTCTTTGCCCCCTTGAAACACATTGGCCCAAACACATGCTGGTGAGTGCGTTAGGGTCCTTGCCTGAGCAGGTCGCCAGTGGATGCCTGGCAGAGGACAGATGAGACGTGGTATTCCCCAAGTGCTAACCTCCAGCTAGAGGCAAAGTCTGGAAAGGAGAGTGGAGTTTCTTAGGTTGCTTGGTTTTCTTCATGTTTTTCTTTTCATCAAGGTGGTCTTTGGGCAGTAACTACAACATGGAAGCTTAAATAAAGCTGTGTGCAATAATGTGGATTTCCACGCTGCAAGCTTACGAGAAGCAACCAACATTAGTTATGCTTCAGAGTACTAGAAAGCCTCCGTAACTGAAGCAGACACACACTGCAGGCTTATGGATGCTACTACCTAACTATTCTCCTGTGCTGCCAAAGTCCTGTCCCAGCACGCGCGGCACATAACTGGGGAAGCACCAACTGGGAACAGCCTGTTCTTCCGATGTTCCCAAGTGGTAGTCAGCAATCTGGAGGCGCTTCCCAGGATGACACAGTGTTAACGAGCCCAGAGTGAAAGACAGGTGGTACTGTCGTAAATAATGAAAATAAGAAAAGGTGGAGCACAAGATTAATTTGTAGCAGCTACAATGCTAAATTATTACTTGCCCAGCCCATCTGAGCTTTTAAATGCAAGTTAAATCATTTTGCTCTAATGCTTCAAAAATATGCATCTATTGGCCAAGTATAGAGACTAATGCAATCCCTGTCCTGATGAGTTTACAGGCTAAGAAACTGCTGTTAAAACCAGCTAATTATTCTGAATACCATCAGCAAATTTCCCAAGAACATCAATGCATGTTGTCTGATGTCTAACCTGCTGCACTCAGACATGTCACTGCAAACCTGTAAAGACTCCGTTGCAAGTCCGGCTTTAAATGGCTTTTAATGTGGTCTCAATATGGTTTCAACAACTGTCGTGTATGTTTTCACAGACTCACAGGATGGTGGGGGTTGGAAGGGACCTCTGGAGATCATCTAGTCCAACCCTACTGCCAAAGCAGTTCACCTAGAGCAGGTTGGACAGGATCGTTTCCAGGCGGGTCTTGAATATCTCCAGAGAAGGAGACTCCACAACATCTCTGGGCAGCCTGTGCAGTGCTCTGTCACTCTCAAAGTAAAGAAGTTTTTCCTCATGTTGAGACACAATTTCCTGTGTTCCAGTTTGTGCCCATTGCCCCTTGTCCTGTCTCTGGGCACCCCTGAGAAGAGTCTGGCCCCATCCTCTTGATACCTGCCCTTTATTTATAAGCATTGATGAGATCCCCTTTCAGCCTTCTCTTCTCCAGGCTAAACAGCCCCAGGTCTCTCAGCTTTTCCTCATCAGAGAGGTGCTCCATTCTTCATAGCCCTCCACAGGACTCTCTGCAGTTTTTCCTGTCAGAACATTGAAATGGTTTCATGGTGGAAAAGACATAGAGTATCATACCCAACCCAAGAAAGAGGAAACCCCTGAGCACTGAGTTGGGTGGTAACAAGCCAGTGCCAGCCTTTGTACAGCCCAGTAGGAGACTATCTTGCAGCAGATTTCAGAATGTGATGCATTTCACGGGTTTCACAAAAAAAATTGTTAGAGTTGTCCATGGTATTGCTCTACTTTCTCAGTTTAGGCCTGCTTCCTATTGGAGCTCTCATTCCTAATGGCCACCCCAGTCTTACGCAGAGCAAGTGGTAATTTTCTCCATCAACATTCGGCATGCAACACAAGGACAGTGAACATTTTCAGTGTGACAGTGTTTATGGGTGTTTCATTAGAATGGATTTTCATGACACCCTTGAGGGAGGGGAGGGGTAGAAGGGCACTACAAACACTATCTGGTAAGAGAAATGTTATGCGAGTGGAAGAAAACAATAAAGTGTCTAGCAAGTCTGGTACTGCTGGGATGAAGAGCATGAAGAGGAACATAATAGGAGGGAAAAAAAAAAGCCTAAGATTCAGGAAGGTCAGCACGAAAAGTTTCCACTCGGTTCTCTTAGAGCCTGGGGTCAAAGGAAAAGACTTAGTGAAAGGCATGAAATGACCTGTCCAAGAAGTGGGCTTTTTTTTAACAGCAGCAGTGCTCGGATAGAACTAGAAAGGTCTAACATAGGTGTCAAAGAATAATGCAGAAATTAGGAGAGATTTTAAGACTGTGGATAAATACCTTGGCTATTGGAAGGAATCTTAAGTGCATTGTTGAAAAGAAAAACAATCGAACATGGAGACAGTGCAGGTATGGCAAGAGGCAGGGAGGGAAAAGTGAAGGATGCCTCCACGGCTCTGTGTCCAAAGAAAGAAACAGAGGGGGATATTTTCAACAAAAAGGGAGCAAGTGGTGCAGTGAGAAAAAAAGATCACAAGTGGGGGTTGATCATGTTAACTATGAGCTGCTGTGCAATATAGGGTAGTGTTTCAGTGGAACGGGGAGGCGTAGGGGACTGGAAAGAGGAAAGGTCCTTGTGTCCTTACTAGTGGCTGAATCCATGGAAATGGAAGGCATGTCTCAGCATGAGATCTTCGGGATGCAATGAGGGATCTTGTAGACACTAGTGACTGTACTGCCTGAGGGTGGGGACTCAGCTGCCTAAATTTAGGCAACTGGAGTAGCCTCCATCCAGCTGCCTCTCCCAGTATCCAGTAATCCTAGTCGTACCTGCCAGCACTGTGAAGATATCTTGGATACCTAACAGCAGGCTCAGAGAACACTAGATGTTCATGTCTATGCAGTGACATCTCAGTCACTGACCGCAATGGAGACCTGAAACACCCAGCTTACATTAGACATCAACACTGTAAACTTTAGAATTTGGATGCCTGTGATCCGGAGCTGAATTTCACTTTAGATAGTTGTAGTTAGTTGAGACTAAGGGAGCTATCAGGCCTACCTTCTACATGTAGAATTGTAAAGATGACTGCCTTCAAATCTTCCTTAAACATGTGAAATTGGATAGAAAAGGATAAATGCTTTCAATTTTGGGGGGAGAAAAAAAGAGACCAGTTTGGGATCGGATTGATGTTTGGCCAACCTGTTCCTTTCATGTCTAACTCATAATATTGTTATTTGAAACCAACTATAATGTATGCCTTTTCAAATCCTGATTTATGAATTTCACGGTTTAAAGCAAGTATGACAACTATGGAGTGTGTACGTAAATGAGATACTGTAAGATTTGCAGTCTGAGGGGCTATTTGTTAGAGGATTGTTGATTTCAGCACAGTTCCTATTTGATAGGTGTCTAGAGTACAAATGTTAAGTGGCAACTTGATTGTTTTATCTCTCCTGGTGAACCGGTTCAGGTGATGTCTCAGTTGCCTTGACCTTTCACTGCCTATGATGAAGACAGCTGACTGAATCTAGATAGGGACACATCTCCTTGCCCTCTCACGTCACAGACATGCTCTGTCCCATTCACAAGCGACAGAAAAAGGGGGCACCCAAAGTACATTCCGCTGCTCAAATACAGTTTTTAGATATTTGCAATGCCATGGCTTACTGCAGAACATCACTGTCTGCTTACTCGGATCCCTGGGCACTGACAACAATTTGCATCATCCATCAGAATTCCTTGTTTCTTCTGTAAATTGTCTGCCTTCTTACAAGCAAGAGTAAGAAAAACAAGAAGGAAATAAAACACAGACAACAAGAACAAGGAAGGTGATAAAAAAATACAGGGATATAGGACAGGTAGGGACCTGTCATTCAGTTCAGTCATCTGCTATTGCAAGCACAGAGACCACAAAATCTATCTAATAAGCTCACAGAGCTCCATCTCAAGTGCTGTTAGCATTTTGCCCACCCTCTTCCAAACAAAAGGTTAATCCAAACCCTCTGCCTTCTGACAGCAGAGAACTCCCTTTCCCAGGCAAAGTTTACTCGTGGCCAGTTTATTTATTCTTTTGCCAACATTCTCTTCAGGTGAAACAACTCTGCTCTGTAAATATGTCAGAGGGGTAAACATCAACAGCGGAGATCAATCACATCTTATTATAAGCAGCTAATGAAGCCAGCCTCTTCTAGATCCTTACGTGAGAACAGATTCTCTTTTCCTACTATGATTCTCTGGCTGTGTGGGATTGATTTTTCATGATTGCTATGCCTAAAACCATACATTCAAAATGAGGTGTTAGCAAAGTTCTGTACAGTGATACAGATACATTTTTTTCCCTACTGCTGGAAATACCTTGGCTTAATTGACACTGGAAGTGGGTGAGTTGGAATCAGAATCTGCAGCCAACCTAAAGATCTAGAAAAACTGTAGCTTAGAGCAAGCCTTTCTTGTACAAGGTTCTCCTACAAAAGTGGGATTTTTAAGCATGGCTGCTGTAGAAGCTCTTTTTTTGCCTTTTTTTTTTTTGACTGTGTTCCTCCTGGATGTGCCTCCCTTACCAGGTCCCATGAAGAACCCATAATTTAGCTGAAGGGAGTTTGCATAAAATCTAGTGAAGAGCCAACTACGAAGGCAGACAAGACACATTATGAAATATATCACACCTGCTCTATCATCAGCAAATGTTTCTGAAACTGAAGAGTTACCTGCTTTACAGTATGTGAAAGTCAAGATAACTTACAAGAAAGCTGGTGTCTTATTAAAGACCTATAAATGTTACAGATAAATATTCTGTCCTTACTGTGATTTCCTTACTCCACACTTTTGACTTAGCTTATTAATTATTAAAAAATGGAGGCAGCCCTTCGTATAAGTGGAAATAAGAATAGTGTCTCTTTTCTTAAGTGTGGTCCTGTCATTTCACACCTCCTTAGTGACTGACCCTTAAAACGCTAACGAAAATCCTGAATATATATAGAGACAGGCCACGGACTTGAGGTACAGGCAAAGCATAGTTAGAGAAATCCATTATGCAAAGAGGCAACTTATGTCTTTTTCTGCTTCTCAGTAGCAGCATCTTGAACTAAAAGCGAAAGATAACCCAGCTAAAAATATAGATAGCTCAGCAAAACAGAGGGTGGTGCAACCAACCACCCCATCATAATAAAACTAATCTTGCAGACATTGGTCATTCAAAATGAAAGACTGGATGAAATACGCTCATATCTTTTTTCTGTATCAAGAGGCACACGTTTCTTTATTTATGTATCTATGGATTGGCAACACAACAAACCACTTACCTTTCACTCTTGTTGGTAGGGCTGTCTTGGATAACGCTGCATTCTCCTGAGCTCTGTAAGTGAAATTAGGGTGTTAAAGGACTTTACATAAATACTTTTGGAAAAAATAGTTAGATTTTGTCAAGATGAACATGCAAGAAATATCTTAATATTCTTAAGGATCACTATCGTCAGTAAAATAGAAACTAAGGGAAATTCTGACATAGCTTGGGCCAGCAAAACCTGTAATACTGCTATTCACAAAGCTAGAATAGGTGTCTCACTATAATTAACTTGCCACCCTTCCTCCATAATACCAGAATTGTTTTCTCTTCATCTCAGATGATATCTTCTCAAAGAGAAGTGAAGTGAATGGGCCAACCTAGTTTTTTTATTAAGATGGTGTGTATCAAAAGAAATGGAATTTCCTCACTGAATAATGAGCATAAGGGAATGTGTTAGAGCATACTTACAAATAGCTGCAGGTCACCTTTAATTTGGGCATATATGAACTTTTCATGCTCCTTTTTATAACTGTAAAATTCTTCTGACATAACTTATTTGTACTGAAAATGCATGAGAGAAATACAATGGCATATAGCTGTCAAGGCTCTTAGAGAAACATATATAAAAAACAAAGTAGAATTCCCATCCCTAATCATATAACAGGCTGCACACCTTGAGCAGAGAAAGAAAAAAGAACCTAACAAAAATCCATTGCAGAAGTGAAAACATTCTATCTGCATCATCACACACAGGAGTCTTTCGGCTTCCCATACCATTTGTATTAAAGCAGCATGTAGGCTCCTGGGCCACGTTCCTGGATCTCCTGTTGCTGTAGATTCATCACCTATGTGCCCCCAAAGGCTTTGTAAAGGGAAGTCAGCTGAGCCTCCCTACACACTCATCAGCTGTAAAAATTAATGACCCCTTTCCAATGCCATTTCCACAGCCAGGCACATGCTGGTAGATACAAAGGTGAGGGAAAAAGCCAGCAGTTATGACTTTGAGCAGCCCCTAACCCTCCCTGGACCATAAGGAACAACCTACTCATGGCAATACTGTAGTTTGTTTCCCCTGTTGGCTTCAGCTTTCTCCTTTTAATTCCTTGTGGCTCAGAAAAACATTGCTGTAAGTCCTGAGCTGGGGAACTATTACAGAATCACAGAATCACAGAATGGTCAGGGTTGGAAGGGACCTCTGGAGATCATCTAGTCCAACCCCCCCGCCAGAGCAGGGTCTCCTACAGCAGGTTGCACAGGACAGCGTCCAGGTGGGTTTTGAATGTCTCCAGAGTGGGAGACTCCACAACCTCTCTGGGCAGCCTGTTCCAGTGCTCTGCCACACTCAAAGGAAAGAAGTTCCTCCTCATGTTAAGATGGAACTTCCTATCTTCAAGTTTGTGCCTGTTACCTCTTGTCCTATCCCTGGGCACCACTGAAAAAAGACTGTTCCCATCCCCCTGGTACCCTCCCTTTAAGTATTTGTAAGTGTTAATAAGATCCCCCTTTAATCTTCTTTTCTCTAGACTAAAAAGACCCAAGTCCCTCAGCCTTTCCTCATATGAGAGATGTTCTAATCCTCTAATCATCTTCGTAGCCCTTTGCCGGACCCTCTCCAGGAGATCCCTGTCCTTCTTGAACTGGGGAGCCCAGAACTGGACGCAGTACTCCAGATGTGGCCTCACCAGGGCAGAGTAGAGGGGGAGGATGACCTCCCTCGACCTACTGGCCACACTCTTCTTGATGCACCCCAGGATGCCATTCGCCTTCTTGGCCGCCAGGGCACATTGCTGGCTCATGGTCATCCTGTTGTCCACCAGGACTCCCCGGTCCCTTTCCACAGAGCTGCTCCCACAGGAGGTCAGCCCCCAACCTGTACTGATGTATGGGGTATTGCTTTGACCTCCATGATTCCCAGGTATGGAAAATATGGGCCCGTAAAGAGAAGATAATTTATAACCTAGTTTTGAGTAACAAACAATTCCCGCAGATCTTTAAAAAAAGAAAGTGGTCAGTCACAGACCAGGAGGAGGGTGTAACTTTTATGACCTGCTGTTCACAAAAAGAGAATGTGGCTTGGGAAACATACAATATCCAGCCTTGACAAACCTCCTCCACTCTTCCCAGCTGGGGAGGTGTTCATATGCAATGGATAAAGACAAGCTTCATCTCCCTGGATTTGCCTACACAGTATAATAAGAAGTGAATTATTTGGCTTCTCAGTGTTTTGGGGATTTTGGGGGATTTTTTTTTTTGAATGCTTAGCATATACACGTTTTCTGGTAAATTTGCATGAGACAGTACAGAAATGGATTCTACCTGACACAAGCTGTCAAACTGCAATCCATGAACGTTAAAAATACATTCTTCCAGGAGCATGAACCTTATGTTCCTAATTGTTAAGATGTTTGCCCTGTGACACTTTATTAGTAAATATCTGAGCACCTCCATATACCACATGAAATTCCAGCTCCTTTGTGGTTTGCCTCCACAACTAACCTCTATAAAGTTAGAATAGGTTATGCTTCTTACAGGTTTCATTAAACTAAAGGGATAATGGTTTAGGCCAGAGGATAGAGGAAGAAGGATAGAGGAATTTAGTTGGACTATGGCTGAATATGGAGTAGTTTGGCTTCCATGAAATGAATAGCCACCATTCAGGCACAGATTTCATGGCACAATTTACTACATTAAGGTTAGATAACATCTCACCAGTTTTTTTGAGTGTTACAAGCCCTTGACCGTGGCATCCTAAAATATTCCTATTTCTCCCTTTCCAAACGCTGATAACACTTAGCACAGTAACAGACAAACCAAAATCATCCCGGTGGATCTGCCCCAAGCTTCACCCTGTCCAGCAGAACACCTCTGACAACAGCAGGCACTCAAAAACCCAAAGATGTGTACAAATCCACAGTGAGCAAATACAGAATAAAGTCCCTTGCATTAAGTTTCATTCCCTGCTTTAATAGTTGAGAGATTGGCTTAAGCCCCAAAGCATGACATTTAAGTTAACTAAGTATTAAAAAAAAGTGGAAGGGCAAGCTCTGAATATTTTTTGTGTTCCTTGGAGAAGACCCAGCACACAGACACATGGAGTGGGCTGATCCCAGGGCCACTCATCCAAGGGAAGGTCCATGGGCTCAGGATCAGCTTCGACATTAATATTATGGATATATAGAGCAGGAGCCAGGCCAGTGTTGAAGCAAAGGGGACAGACTGCCAGCTTTGCTCTGCCTCTGCATGTGCACGTGTGAGAGCACCTCTATTTAGAGGCGTGTTGTAAGTGTTAATTAATGCAGCTGACCAATGATTTAAGGAGGCATAAGGATGGCAAAGAGAAATTTATTAGTATGTACATATTCAAATCCTTTCTCTCGGTTAGATTTATAATCAGAAGTGCCTGGACAGCTACTGTGGTTTCATTCATCTATGCGAGGTATTTACGGTGTATTTACAGTAGCCATTTATAGTTCATGAGTGTTTTTTCTTTGCAAACTTTAATTTAATAACTCCTAATATCATCAGTCGCTTTCACACACAGTGTGCTTACTGAACTAAAGCCTTCTATTTCCTTCTGAATAGAAACCACTCCTGCCCAGACCTTGTGCAGCTAGGGATTTGAGTGCAGTAGACAATTTCAAAGACTGCTCTTTCTATTTAACAATCAGTGCATTAGGCTAAAATATTCACACAGATGCACTAGCAATTGAAAGGGTGTGCGGTGTAGTGACAAGGTCCTTCTGTTACCTGGAACTGTAGAATGATGAATGAGCATTAGTGGAATATTCTTTTGGCCTTTAGGTTTACCTTGATCTTCTCACAGAATGCAAATTGACATTATACCCACATTTCTATAGTATTTATTACTGTGGTCATGATGTGAGGGCTTTTTTCAATATGAATAGTGTAAAAGGGGAAACATATTACTGCAAAGAGGCATTATTGTGCTGGGAATGTATAAACAGCTGAGAAGAATAGAGCGACATGCTCATAATGGAAACTGAAAGCTCTTCATTTTGTCCCGATTGTCTACCCTTCCTTTTTAAACAACCTTCCTTTTTCCTAGCTATCAATACAAAGTTCTTTTTGGTAAAATGAAGTGCATTCATGCTGCCTGAAAGAAGCTTTTAAAGTTGATCTGTGCCCACACAAAAGGGAGGCAGTGTTTGAGCACATCAAGTTGAGGAAGCAAACTTGGTCAATGTTCATTACTCATGGCTTGACACTCTGAGCCTCCATATCATTTTGTAAAGAATCAGATAAACTTTCCTCGTGATAAACAACTGAAATAATTTTTCTTAGCTGTCAAGTCCTTTTCTCCCATTTCCAGCCTGTTCTCACACTCTTCCCAGCTCGTAAAAGCAACCGAGCACAGCTCTTTGGGCTGATAAATGGGCTCCTTTCAATTGGTGGCAGGCTTCAGGAAAAAGAGATAATCCTGGATAATGTGGACACAGTTTTCATTTCATGTCACCCAATTAAACTGCAATTATCCGGAGTGCAACAGCAGAAAAACTGGAAAGAATGGTTGGAGAATGAGGAGCCCTGGCTCCCTGGGACTCTTTATACTACACACATTAGCCTAGATTTGTTCTATTCTGATAATAAAGTGCCAGTCTAAGCACTTAGCAGCACACAGTGAGAGACAGACCAGCTGCAACCTGTAGCTCAGAATGAAATACTATTGCGAGAGCGCTGGGAAATACCAGTTCGATCCAGAGTAACTTTCTGGGAGATTATTTGCATCGGGAATCCGAAGCCCCGCGCTGTGGTTAATTACATCCAGAGCAATATGGTCAGGAGGTGTTCTGCACAATGCGGCGAGGCTCAGATTACAGGTAAAACAAGGACAAAAAGGGCCTTTTCTTAACATGACTCACAGTAGCACTGCAAGCCAAAATAAAGCAGATATCAACCATTTTATTATGAAGGCAAACTGCACTAACGTATCTTATCTCTTCAGCATTTTGGCTGAGATCTAGGGCAGGATGAATTTAATATGTTAATATGTCTTATTAAGTTACCGCTCTTGCAGTAAAATAAACTGGATAATCTAACAGATCTGTTTTATCTCTAATTACCATGATCCTGGTAAACTGCAATTAAATAAACAGATGGAGTTTTTAAGCTTGTGGCCTGGTGCATGGGAACATTTTAGTAATTGAAATGCATGTATTTGTTATTATTGCTTTATTTCATTTACCTAGTGCGTGGCAGCTGTGCTGTAGGCATGGGCTGTAGGTATGAAGGTGACATCTGAAGTGTCTCCTACAACTAAAAAGCTTTGTTCCTGGAAGTCCCTACTCTTTGCCCTCTTTTTTTTTTTTTTTTTTTTTTTTTTTTTATTTGATTTACTCCTACGTGAAGGACCAGGCAGGACAACCCCAGGCTGTGAGGCAAGTTAGGCAATTCAGCCTACATTCCCTTTCCTGAGAGGTAAGATGGGCTTTAGGGTGTTACATTACAACACATTATGAACATGCAGAGAATCAGTGTTGCTTGGGGTCCCTTCGCACACTGGGAAGCAGTAGCAAAACAGGGAACCACCGTCCTCAGTGACACCACCTGAGTGTGTCTGCAAGTTCCTCTGCCAGGTGGTGTGTCTTAGCAAAGTCCCACACAGGGGCCACCAGCCTTGGCCGGGTTAATCAGATGCATCTGCCCTACACATCAGTGCAAAGGGGACAATCAGGGGACAGGAACTCCTACACTCTGGACCACAACCATGGGAGACTCTTAGGTACCATTTAAGCCTTCATCAGACACCAGGCTTCGTGTTTTTGTGTAACTTAATAGCAAATGATAAACTATTTTTGCAATATTTCTTGCTAGCAAGTCACGTAACAGAAAAGTGTGTGACGCTTCCGCGGGAAAGACAAAGCAAAATCTAAAACTGCATAGTGATGAAGTGTATGATTCCCGAACAAAGCACAGCTATTTCATAAACAGGTAGGTAGTTTTCAGACTGGAAACATTCTGTTTTACCTGAAATGTTCAGTTTGGCCCTGCATCCAGGTATTTATCAAATGGAAAAATGCATTTCCCCATCCCACCTGGGAAAACCCCAGGTGCAGAAAGATTTGGATTCTTCAGAGATGTTAATAAAATTGGGATTTCCCTGTTTCCAAAATAATACCATGCCTCCCACGCTCCTTATTCCATCCCTTCGCATTCCTACCTGAAGCAGGTTCTGGGCTGCTTTGAAGATTGCTTTTCTGTTTAAAACTTGAAAGCTACCTTGTTCCTTGTGGAGCCTGTTTAAATAGCAAAAAGGTGCGCCTTCATGTGAGCAGGAGCTGCAGCGTGGAAAGAGGGGCTGTGACAGGGGTATGGCCACTCACACCCACAGCCGATGTTGATACGGCTGATCAATTCCTCTGCAAAAAGGGGGATTTATACCAGTAGAGGTACACATTTTAAAGTGTGGCGACTTTCTTTTAACCATTTTCTGGTCTCAAGAAGCCTTTAAGAAGCTGTTCAAAGAAGGGCAGTCAAAAGAGCCCTAACTGGTAGTTTACTGGCAGCAACAGAGGTAGCATGATTTTGATGAATAAATGCATTTTCCTTTTGGAAGCTCCCTCTCAGGGCCAAGGTCACTTCACCAGTGATTTGCTCCTCTGAGAAGCTGAATTAGAAGCTGACACCCTTTTCCAAAGCCAATCCTAATATTTCGAAGATGAGCAGGACTGAAGCAGCAAGGGGAACCTACAGGAGGTGCCAAAGACCAATATGCATACATAGGTAAAGAAAGGTGATCATATTTGATTTAGGGAACAAAGGTTGGGCAACAAAGCAAAATAAATCAATTTCTGATGGTTTTAGGAAGAAGAAGGTCAAGTGCTTGAGCAATGTTAATCACTCATCATGCCTGAGATCTGTCCTGATGGGAATGTCAAGACATTGATCTTACGAAGTGACATTTATCTATGTAAAAACAGAAATTAGGTCCTGTGTACAACATTGGATAGTACATTAGTGTCTTAGCAGAGTGCATGGAGTATATTAACATCATGCATTAATGGCATATACTGCAGTGTAATGGAGAATGACATTGCATAGTCTCGGTACGCTGATTATGTCAGGCAGCGTGCACACATTTTGAGAAGGTCTCTTCCCGAGCAGATCTGCAGTCCAAATAGGCGAGGGAGACAAACTCATGCACAACACCTTGACTTGCCGGGCACAGAATCTGGGCTTTCCAGCTCTTAGCTCAGTTACCTCCCAGGAATGAGACAGTGCTGGGTAGGAGATCTGCATATCAGTCACATAACTGTTTTATCATCTATTTTCTTATCTTAGAAATACAATAAGAATGTAAGAATATCCAAGCCAGATGCTGACTTCATTTACAGCTAGGGAGAAAAGGGGAGTCACACCTTCATAAATGTCTCTATTTCCTCATTTCTTTCTCCAAAGAGAAATGCTATCATGTACTAATCTTCAGGAGAGGTTACTAGATGAGGTTTGTAAATGTCTTTTAAAATATATGTGTACTATATAAATATATATATAAAAGTATATATAGATGATGCTTTAAAACATCATTGTGAACGATTTTTCATTCCAGTGTGGAAAAGGCAGTGTCACACATTAGAAGAGATTGGATTTTAAAGGACTGTAATCTCCACGTGATCCTTCTCTCCTTTTCTACCTATTTGCAACTTGTTAGGAAGAAACAGAAACCCTGGGATGGCTGCAATATACCTCGTGGTCTTCCGTTCCCTATAAAGTTGTTCTGGGAGGAGAAATACTAACTCCTGAGGATGCCGCTTCGCCAAAATATCAATGTGTACTTTTCAGAAGAGCTTCGATAGCTGATGGCATTTTACTTGACTACCCGCAGTCATTGTTTCCCTCAGAAAGAAGCAGTGTCAGATAATTTCACCCCCTGCTTTCCCTTTGGTTGCACGGCGGCCAGAAACAGGAATTAGAGACCCCCAAACCAAGCGGAGGCCAGGGCTCTGAATGGAGCAGCTCTGTCTGAATCTCATGCTAATGAGATCAGTAAGGGAGGAAATGTTGAACTCCAACCCTGGGCTGCCAAGCAGCTCACCCCAGCCTCTGTGGAGGGCAGAGCCAGCTGGGGACAGGGAGGCTCCCGAGGTACTGGAAGGGGGGGATAAGGATGCGACTCAGCTGGCAGGAAAGGGAGCAGGAGTTTTGCCTTATCTTAATAGCTCCTTTTGTTCAGGAATCACAGTAGCGGCTCTTATTTGCAAACTTGAATAGGGATAATGCACTCTGGGCTCTTGCACAGGTGCTGGGCACTAGTGGGTTTTCTCCCTGCCTGTACAATGACTGCTTTTTTTTGCTTTTTTTTTTTTTTTCTTAACAGAACTGCAGGAAGGAACTGGAAAGGCTCATTCAGCCAAAGTGCTGGCTGCACAGTTGGGCAAAGTGCTGACTGGCTTTTGTTGCTGTGTACGTGGTGCCATCCGTGAGCCCGGCGATGATGATGACCTAGAAGGTGATCTGACAAGGAATTTTTCTTTTGGAGGATGTGTCAACTGTTGTAAAAGCTCACACATTCGTAATGAGACTAACTGGTTCCGGCAGATAATTGCCTGGCAGTCTCCCTCGATAGCTGGGTAGATAAACAGTGTATTTTCTTCCCTTCCTTCAAAAACTTAACAAAGGAGGAAAACAGCACCTTGAGCATCTGCAGGCACAAAGTAAAACAAGAGTAAATCACAGGAAGACAGAGAACTTAAGAAAAGTAGACATACTGTTGTTGAGACATTTTTCTCAGAAGTTACACCCAGTGAGGAGCTGTCTTACTGAATTTTAATGGGTTTGCACCACCTTGGTGCAACTTTGCTGACTTGCTTTCTTTGAGAATCTGGCATTGGACTGTTTCAGTCTTCAGTAAAGGTTGCCTGCCAAATGTGATGTTTTCTTTCTCCTTTTTTTTTCTTCCTTTTTTTCTCCAGTCGTGGTTTACAGCTTGCCTGAATCCACCAGAGGAGGTGATTGATGTTGCCATATGGTGGCTGTTGGATGCAATGCTGTCCAGTTCGTGGATAACATCCTTTTCTTCTTAAAGGTCTGCTGCTCTCCAAGTTCACTAGATGCTGAGGGACTGTAAAAACTGAGTAGGCTGAATATCTGAGAATGAAGAGAGACTTATGAAATGCCTGTAAAGTACTTACCTCTTCAAATGGGCTAAGATCGTATTACATGCTTGTGGATTAACAGTTTGAGGAACCTTAGAGCATATGGCTTTGTAATGTACTGCTGCTTCTACGCAGGCTTTTTTCTATCTTTCTGTGTTAACCTCTGCTGTAACTTAGGAGGTGGAGCAGTCCATCACACGTGATTCAGGATGAAGTTAATTAGCCCACCATTAGAATACTTGAGACTACGTCTACCCTCACACACGGATATATTCCCTTTTGTTAAGATTTCTAGAAAGCTAGAAAGATGCTTGGGGCAAAAGAAATCCTCAGTGTTAATGAGCACACCTTTTTACAATAAATAAGGGAGAAGGATCCAGTACATCCTTATGTCTTTTGCTGTCTGCTTGGTTGTGATTAGTAACCTTCTTCTGGTGTAGGAAGTTTCTCTCTTTGTGCATCAGGCTGTCATCATAATAACAATTATCAAACATTCCCATTGTGGTAAATTCAGATACCCTTGATTAGTATTGAGCACCTGTTGTGCTGCAAATATATACATAAATGTGTTTGCTGGTGTTACCCACTATGGATTATACATCTTTCATTTAACTATTTTAAGTTATACTGTTACTGTGTGCTTGTAATATAGATTATTAAAAGAGCCATTTTTTTTCTCTCTGGAACCATTAATGAAAACCTCATTTCCATTAAACTTTGTTCCATCAGATTTTTCTCCTTGAAAAAATGTCAATAAGCTAACAATTTTCTTATTAGAGAAACCAGAAAGCCAAATCTATACAAAATTTATAAATGTAAACGTGGGAGGTAATATAGTGATTCATAACTTTTCCAAACCAAGTTATAATATTTAGTTACAAAAAAAGTAACCAAAAAGTCACTCTGTTAAAGGAAAGTATTTTGGGAGGGTGAGAGATGTTTTTCCCATTTTCTTTGCAAAAAAAATGGGAATGTAAGCTACTCAGCCAAATGACCCATGGTGGTTTTAGTCCATAGCTTATCATTTTAAACTCTCTCAGGAGCTGGAAGACCAAATCCAATTTTCTTTTCTGCTTAAAGATTTGAGCCAACACTTTTCACAAGGATGACTCAGTACTTCAATTTATGCAATATGGAGTAGGTTTCTTACCCTCTCCCATGGATCCCTGCTTCAAAATCATTTAAATAATTATTCAGGCAAGATATGGACCCCCAGTGGCCTTTCTTCATCTGAACTAGGAGGCACTCTGGGTGGGATCACCCTTCCAGCTCCCACCGCAGTTACTCAGCTGGAAAAAAGCTTAACCAGTCATCGAGCGTACAACTAAGGAGGACTCTATGATGGGTGAATTAGTAAGAATCTGGGAATAAAAAAATCAATTACTTTCACAGCCTTAATTAGGATCCTGTTACGATGCTGGAACATAGAGGACTGTCTACCACTGGAGTTTATGTTCATCTGACCGTGCAAACCCAGAGACCACAGTGGAGCAGGGTCGGGCCTTTAGCCGTCACCATCACCATCAGGCTGAATGGTGGCCCAGCAAAGCATCCATCCTGACCGCTACCTGGTGGCTGTCGGCACCGGGCGCTGGCACCGTAGGCAGCAGCAGCTGCAGGACACTCTGCGCATAGCTGTGGTATATATGGGGATGAATGGTAACTGGCGTTGCTGCTGCTGTTTTTATTTTGGCTAGTTGGCAGACTGTCTCGCTATTCTTTAGCTTTTGAATTAGGATGATGTAAGAGGCCCAGGCGCTATGCTAAATGCTCCGCTACAAGGTTTATCAGAAAAGGCTGTCGGTCTTGAGAGAGTTACCCAGGATTGCAGAGAACTAGGAACAAGCTTCATGGGCAGTCAACAAGTTCATGGGCTGAAGAAGTGGGTTAGTTCCTAATCTTCCGTGACTCTGGGTGACTGGTTTTCTGTAGGCAGACCACACTAGCTCTATCTGTGGGAAGGCCACTGGCCATCTACTTTGTGTGCGCATGTTCGCACCCCTGAAGGACGTGTAATGCACACCCGCAGTCAGGCACAGCACTCCTCTCCAGGCTGCCCGTCCCAGGAGTCTCTAGCACACGTTCTCAAATCCATATGCTTGAGCTGTCAGGCAGATGCATCACCCTCGTATGACCCTGGCTTTTTGTAAAGCAGGAGGAGGAAGTTTGTTTGGGTGAGTGTATCGGAAACAGAGGAGCTCAAGTGCTGGTTGTCATTAACATACCACGCTGAAAACACGCACTGCCTCAGCCTTAAGCCCTCCAAGATACCAGGTCTGTCACGGTGGTTGATAACTCCCTTTCTCTGAGGTCATTCCCCAGGTCTCACGCTGACTTCCTGCATGACTTCAGTTGTTAAGAGTCTGCATCATTTCCTAAAACAGTTTTGAGGAGCTTTTGAAAATATAAAACTTGATAACTCATGCAGGGCCAAATTTAAAGCACCTTAAGGTCAGTGAAAGTCTTCCCACCACCAGTGGTGGCTGAGTGGTCCTTCCCCAGGTTAGTTCAGAGGTCTCACCTCCTACCCCTGAGGGTGGTTTTAATTAGCGTGTGCCACAACACCTAGCCCGGAGCTGAATCCTCTTTCAGCCCACGCTTGTCAGAACACTGCTTAATTTTGTTTCTCCCAGACTTCCAGTTGTCTCATGTGTGAGCGCTGGCCATCAGCTCCGCTCCCCTATTGTTCACCGCCGGTGTGCAGGGTTCTGCGCTGCAGATGGAGTTCCTCTGGAGATTAATGATGTGCTGAACAATGCGTTGTAGTTGATACCCTCTTGAACTCTGACACCTGACACTGGACACCTTCAGCTGTAAGAGTCAAGGGTTGAGCAAGTAAGCAAATTCTGCATAGATACCCATTTCCCTCAGAGTATCTGCAGATAATAACAATTCTTTGATGTATTTGCCACAGGTAGCTTTGCTTTTACTAGTTTTCACATAGATGCTGGAGAAAATGGTATTTTTAAAGTTATACAATTCTTAGAAAAGGTATTTTGAATGCTGCCAGTCTGTGTCTCTGGCCCATCTCTCTTAGAGGTGGGAGGAGAAGCAGGTAATTAGAGTATTTGTATAACAGTTTGTCGCAACTGGAGTTGACAATACAGACAAAAGTACCCGTTCCCGTTTATGTTTTAGCAAGGGCTCCCCACATCAGCGTGTCAACTGCCCTGCCTGAGGAAATGTGTTAAAGTAGTTATCAATGCCTTGAGACAGGGTGAGGACATGGGTTAAAGTAGTTATCAATGCCCCAAGACAGAGAGGCTCAAGACGTTCAGTTCACCCCACTCAAGTGGCATCATGTGTTTTCTCTCTCCTTCTCCCGGCTGGCCCTCCCCATTCCGGAGCCCGCTGCCCTTTCGTGACACGAACCCCATGGTCGGGGAAGGCGCTGGGTATTGTTAGAGCTGCTCCCTACAGTAGATTGGCAGCCAGGAGTGCCGGGGAATGACAGGTCCCATAATGCACCCTCATCGCGAAGATGGAGAGCGTCACCTCTGTAACATTCACGGCTTTCATTAGGCTGAATGCAATTGTGCTAGGTTTAATTTTTGGAGTGTTTGCAGTTTTTCCAGCAAATAGCTGTTTGAACACAGTGTCCCCATTATATCACCACAGTCAAAGAGAGGAAAGATAAAGGCATTGTGCAAAGTTTCTGTGGCTTTGCAGACAAGGATTTATGTACTGGAGAACTCTCATCTGGCAGTCAATTTGCCTTTGTCTTTCAAAGTGGTGGAAGTATCAAGGGAGTATGCCTGAGAGTTTTATTTGCTATTTACCAGATTACTGAAGTATTGGGCATCTTTAGATCTGTTGTGAAGAAAAATGCTTTCAAAACGATTTTGCAAACTTCTGCTGAGGCTGAGGGGAGAGGCGAGTGAAACCCTTGAAATGTTGCCCTTTGAACTGCTAGAGGGGTGCATGGTTGAGGAAAGGACTTGAGACTGTACAGTTTCATGAGTTTAAAATGCTATTTGTCATAAGGGTCTGTCCAGCAGAGAGAAAAAGGAAAAATGCATCTGCCATTATCTGCTTTAGAGGGGTAACCGTGTTAGTGAAAACAGTTCTCTCTGGAAAATTAGAGTCCCTGGTTAGCATATGTAAGGATAAACTGAGTTTAAAAAAATCAGTATTTTCTAAACAGGCAAGGGTGAGATTCGTTTATAGCTCCACTTAGTTTACAGCTCAGCTTACAACAAGCAAGAAGTATTGCAGTTAGTGGGATCGGTCCTGGCTAACATTTTCCTCCTCAATCTTTCC